>NC_039246.1:3184942-3371756 GCF_003368295.1 Carassius auratus | reverse complement strand
CCAATTTCAGTTTAATTGAGATAACTTGAATGCACAATGAAAAAACATGGTTTTTAAAAATTGTTATGGAGTTATCTGTTTTTGCAAATTAATTCTTCATATTCATACATAGATATGTGTAAACATATAACATTTTACAAAAATAAAAAACAAATCTCATGGCAGATTTTGATCAATATGCATTTTATTAAATGTCCTGTGACTGCACATAAATAAACTCCTTCATGTTGTGGTGATGCTGCACTGATCAACACAATACTTTATGATATTTTATGAGAAAGGCTACAAAACTTTTATATGATTGTTTGTTTATTGATCTTGCCTTATGTATAATTTCTCAGGGATCCCACAGTTATTTGTCTATTTTTATTTAATTTTTTGTTATAAGACTGCTCCTGAAGATGACTATCGAGCATATAACAGTAGCAACTTTGTTAATGGATTATAAGAAAAAATACATGAATTAAATGTAATAAATATGCAATTTTTTTCTATGTAGTTTTTACTGTAAAAACTTTATTATGTAACTGGTCGTGTGACTTGTCAGTGGCAGGTGATAGAAAGTCCAGCAACTGTCAAGTGGGGGCTTAAACATACATGTATAATACAATATAAAGTGTACCCACTGTAGTTTAATTGTTTTATACAAAGTCAAGTATAGTAGCTACTTCATATTCTGTACTTTGATTCATGTTGTTTTAATATGTTTAGGTCACGGCAACCTAGGCAGACATTGAGGCACAGCAGGTGATACCAGACACACCCAGGCTCATTATGCTTGGTAAGTATGTGGTTTTTCATACAATTTATTATTTATGCACACACACACACATATCAAACATATCATACACACTGGAACACACTAACACACACTTTGTAAACTCACTCACACTCTCACAGACACTCACACATACCATGCTCATTCACACCCACACACTCACACATATGCATACTCATAAACACTCTCACTCTCATAGACACTCACACATAAGCTCATATTCACCATCATACACTCACTTACTTACACATACTCACAAACATACTCAAACAGTATTCACACTTACATGTTTGTACACCTACCCTCATATACACACATACTCATACACCCATTTACACATTCACAATAAAACACAAACATACTCAAATAAACACACTCTCACAGACACTCAATACATTCATGCTCATATTCACTCATATGCCCCACTCACTCACACATACAAACACGTACATACTTACAGATAGTTGTACAGCTACACACTCATATACACTCACATATACAAATTCATATTCACATGCATACACCCACTCACTCAAACACGCACATTCACATACACAAAAACTTACTTATATAAACACATATACATATACATACTTATACACACTCATATTCCCTCATACACCCACTCACTCACACACACATACAAACACGTAATATGCTGTACATACTCTCAGATGTTTGTACAGCTACACACATACTGTACATACTCACGCACAGATGTTTTACAGCTACACTCATATCCACTCACAGATACACACTCATACACCCACACTCACACACACAGCTGTATCAACATAAGTATTTTTATTCACTTTTATTATACTCTATGAATGTGTACAAACAGTAATGTATAAATTGCAAGTCATTCACGGACTTTGTTGACAATGTTGTTTTTGGAATAAAACATTTTAGGTAATTAACATTGTGTTCTTCATTTTCAGAACATTCAATTATGACAGCATCCAAGTGGATGCTATCAATTGAGGGAAACATTATCTTGACACTGGAAAGCAGTGACACGTTTATAACCGCCTTTGCAGTGATTTTCGCAAGCTACTACATCTTCAACATCGAGTACCAGGAGTCTGCTGCTTGTACACTAGAACTTGTTCAGAGGCAAGTGAATTTCTTTCTGCATTACACTTTTGTATTGTATTTAAATCATGTGTGCAACAGTTGAGTAAGAAATAAAAGTTGGAGGACGGGAGGAATTTGAGAAAAGGTTGAGTGCATTAGTCTTTTTTTTTTTTTAAACATATTTATTAACTGGTATGATATTGCTAACAGGTTCCTGGTCAGAATCAACCCTGAAGATGGAAATGCCAGACAGTTAAAGTGTACAGCCTGACAGGGAGTTAGCAAGAGGACCAAGAGGTTGGTGCAGAGGAAGGTGACGGCCATCAACCCACATGTTAATAGTTTTATTCAGTCCTTGATGGAGTCCTTGATCAGTCCTTTTATTCAGTTTGAATGGAAAACTTCAAACTGAAGCCTGCACTCACCACCACTGTTAGTGGGACACTCAAGTTCTCTTTTCTTGTATGTTTTCTTGTATGTTTTTGTTTCATTAACATTTGTGCAAACTTAAAGGGATAGTTGACCCAAAAATGGAAATTCTGTCATTGTTTACACACCCTCAAGTTGTTCCAAACCTGTATGAATTTCATCCTTTTGTTGGAAACAAAAGAAGATATTTTAAAGAATACTGGTAACCAGACAGCGGACGGCACTCACTGACTTCTATAGTTTTTTTTTTCCTATTATAGAAATCAAAGGCTACCATCAACTGTCTGGTTACCAACATTCTTGAAAATATCATCTTTTGTGTTCAACAGAAGGAATAAATTCATACAGGTTTGGAACAACATGAGGGTGAGTAAATGATGACAGAATGTTTATTTTTGTGTCAGCTATCCCTTTAAAAGCCATTAATACCTGTGAATTGCTGATGCACTGAACATTCAATGGTTTTAAATGAAATGGTTGTAATAGTTTTAATTGATTGAATAAAACATTTTTGACAAGAACATTGTTTGGGTTGTCTTTTGATTTGGACAGGTATTCTGAAGTATAATTATAATATTACTTCCTATATATTTATATACTGAAATAACTACATATTATAATCATAATATTAACATTATTAGTAATTATTTTGAAAATTATAGTAATATTTAGCAGTAATGAATCAATATAGATATTGCAGTACAATACCGTATTAATTACAGCAGAAGCAGACTAAAATGAGAAAACATTGTAAAAATACAGTAAAATACTGTTTTGTAAATTGAATTACAGTATAAATCTGTACTGTAAATCACAATACAGTAACTTGCTGGCAACCGTGCTGCCAGTACTGTACTGTAAAAATACAAGAAAATAGTTAACAGTGTAGAGAACACTTGCACTGTTGTTGGCATTTGTTTCTTTACTGTGCATGCCTATCCATCCATCCCTCCCTATCTATCTGTCTGTCTGTCTGTCTGTCTGTCTGTCTGTGTGATCAGAACCACTTTTGATTTTGAATTAAATAAATGTAAGGTACAATAATAAACCCTTTGAGCCAATCTTGGTAGGCTCAGTTGTGTTTCAGAGCCTTGGTTAGCAACTTTACAAATTATGAAGATTTTCATAAATGCTTAGTGAAAATGTTACTACCAATTAGAAGGTACTGTAAATCAAGGTACACAAAGACTAAGTCTTAACTTTTGTCATCGATGACCACTGTTGATGGTATCGCTATTGCCTGCATTTCGGTATGATCAGATCGGATGACAGAACACGGTACAATCTATTGCCACTATCATAAAAGGAGGACCTCAATTCTGCGCATGAAAATCTGTGACTTCTCCAACACCACTTTTCGATTGACTCTTGGAATTAGGAGAAGTCACTGCATCTGTAATAATAAATGAGAAATGTTGATACAGTGATGTAGACAGTACATTTACAATTCATTTTACGTAGACACTTTACAGGACAGCAATGGTGTCATCAGGGTACCCCTTAACTGGGTTGGTGCAGTCATGGTCATCACATATAAACTGTCTTGTGGTGCTGTGTAAGTACTGCAGATGGGATGTCATGATCTCGGCTTCGGGTCCATGTTTTTCACGGAAACATATAGATGTTTCCCACAGCCAAGACATTTTCCCCTGGGACCACTGTCATAGCAGGAAATGCTGATGCACCTTCAGTAATACCTTGAAGCATTCATCAAGGGCCTGCTTGTTCTCAGTTTCACTCAAAACTGTAGGTCTGTTCTTCATATCTAGAAAAATAAAATATAGCAGGTTGTCAATTGTGCATGTGTTTGCTAGTGCTATGGTTCTTCTTGCTATCTGTCCCTTCCCAGACCATGGAGGGGCAATGTAAATGCTTTCTAGGCAAGATATGTTTGATGGTGGGTTGTAGTATTTAGCTTTTTTTCTGTCTGCCTTTCTTCCATTTCTTCTCCTGGCTCAGTGGTAGTTCACAGTTGCTGGTTTCGGTTTCATTTTCAGTGACTCTCTTTTGGCGAGCTGCAGAAACACTCAAACCACGCATTCTACCATATAAGAATTTATTCATAATTTGTACAAAATCTCCAGGTCTTCTGTTGAGTTTGTTTCTGAAGATAGTTATCTCTATGGTCGGAACCAATTTTCAACCTGAGAATTTGTCTCTTGTTTTCCCTAGATGTTTTAATATAATGCCAGTCTATAATGGCAATGTTGCCAATTATGGCTTCAAAATGTCCATCAAGGTTGGCCAGTAATAGTGATTCACTTGAGCTGCCTCAGTGTCTTGTCCATGCTGTGCCTCCAGTAATGTTTTCTCAAATAGTTTAGCAAACGGGGAGTCATGAATGATTGTCTTTGGAGTTGTTTCTGGGATTAGGTCTTTCAGAGAGGTTTCGCTGCAATCAGTCTGGTTTTGTATTTTTGTCTCCAGTGTATTCAGACCATCAAGTATGGACAAAGTATCTCTTTGAGTAAATACTGGTAACATGTCTTTCAACAAAGTTTGGATTTGAGCCAGTGTGGTGGCATTTTGCACTAGTGCAAATGAATGCAGAAAAAAGGCTTTTGTTTCTTTGGTGCACTTAGCCTTTGCAATTTTGCTGCTCAACAACTCCATCATGTGTGCAGCACATACATGCACAACAGTAAATGTACATGGTTTTGCTTCCAGACATACCTCAAGACACTTCTGCAGGTATGTGTGCATGTTACACTGACAGAATGTATGCAAGGTTGCATGGATGATTGCCCAGCCTAAATCAGTTTCTACTTTCTGGGGTTGGAAGCTATGTTTGTACATGTAAATAAAATCCCAGCAAAGGCAGGTTAACCAGTTCTGAATTGTTGCTGTGCTCTGATCTAATGACATCATCTCTGCTACAGGAATAGTTGTTGCAAAAGTTGACAGAACTGGGCAGCAAAGTGCATAATATAAAATATTTTTACAATTTGCAAGTTTTTAACAACGCTTCCAGTGGGGTCTAGGTACAGAAAAAGTTTTGTGTCCTTTTGTAAATTTCTTATGAGTTAGAGCTGTTCAATGGTATACACATGTAATGTAAAGGGAGAAATTGCTATGTACTGCAGGTATTGGTGTTTCAGAGGTTCAGATTTTTTATAAAGTCCTGCGATTCTTGAATTTTTAGACGATCTGATTTTAATTGTCCATTAGCAGCTTTTCTGCAGCTGCCAGTTTTTAAAAAAATCCAAAAATTAGATTTGAACTTAGAACTTAAACCCTGAAACTCATGTTAAAACTTATGAATAAAAATTCACTGACCTGTAACGTCGTTCTGTCATCTTGAACAGGAAAATAGTAAGAATGTATCCTCTGTGATTATGGATTATGGTCATGGATTACATTTGAATGTAAGGTTATTAAAGGAAATCATCAGGTAAATAAAGTCACGGTCAGACTATAAATAGCTAGCCAGCAATGATCCCATCTTCTACTACTGCGATTCTTTAAATAATGTTAAAATGGTTGCTAAGAATTTTCCGGAAATGCACATAATTCATAACAATAAATGTTTAACACGTGTGTAATTAACTCACATGTGTGCAATTTAAGAAAATGTTACTGCCAATAGAGTCTGAGAATGTGACGTCAGCAATCCAATGCATTCTGGGACTTGGGCCACGGACGCTGCTGTATGTATTGTATTGGATTGACAATAAACTGCTTTGTACATTTTTTTTAGCTGTACAGAGCAAACAATGGTGAAAGCTTGTTATGTAATTAACTGCCATACTCGTACTCACGACCAGCGTGGTAAGTTTATTTAGAATGGAGTGCAATTTTTAAACTTTCCCGCCTGGAAACAGCACCTTGATCTCAGGTCTCCCGAGTTAACAAAGCGGCGTCACATGGCTTGGTTAGGAGCAATAAGAAGGAAAACCATCAGCTTCAACAATATTTCCCAAATCACGCTGGTTTGTTCAGGCCATTTTCACAAAGGTAAGTTATAACCAAAACACGTTACATTTTTGTTGTTTTTACCAATAGAAATTGAGTTATTGTTACTACGCAAACTTTATTAGCTTAACTTAATTAATGTCAGGGTTGTCACTTTGGTCTGGTTTATTGTTGGTTATGTGTGTTGGCAGATCATGGATTTGAGATTCGAGACAGTGTTGGACTTGTGCGTGCATTCACCAGAGGACGCAGCCAGCTGGATGCAAAAGATGTGGAGGAAACACAACGGATTGCTCACCTCAGGGTTCATGTGGAGAAGGTGATTGGATGTGTATGCACAAAGTAAACTATACTGAATGGAATTGTACCAGTCAGCATGGTACTCCCAAGTGAAGGTGAAGACATGACGTTCCTGGACAAGATATAGTGACTGTATGCTGTGCCCTGACTAATATGTGCCCCAGCTTTGTCACGAAACCATAAACTATATAACTAAAGACACATAAGAAATATTAACCTGTATATACTGTTTACACACATGTAAATATTTCGGATATATGTGCATTCATATATATATATATATATATATATATATAAATAAATAAATATACACAAATGTACGTTAAATAAACAACTTTCATTTTGGATGTGATTAATCCATTTTACATCCTTACATTAAATGTTACCTATGCATGAACAGCATCTCCTGCATTATTAGTGTTGAATTGAATTGACCACCTATTACAGTAATAAACAGCAAAATGTATCAATTCTTTATTTGTGCATCATAACACACTGAGGTACATGTGTACAGTTTACAATAATGAATATTAAAAAGTAAAGGGGAAATGTAACACATAAAAAGTAATTAGGTAAACAAGTATCAAGACCACAGGTAGGGCAGTAAAAAAAATATATTAATTTATACGTTCAGTGCACTTGTAGTGCTAATACAACAGGAGTAACATGTAACAACCGTGTAACCTTCAAGTATCAAGAACATAGATAATGCAATAAATGAAAAAAGGTAAATAGAAAGACAATTATTAAAATTAATTAATTCAAGAGCTTTGTGTAGACAACCATTTTCCACTCATTGACGTGGAAAATCTGAAGGTCCTGCACGCATCCATTTGTAAATTGCAGGTGGGCCTCGAGAGATTTATATTCATAATTTTCTTGTTTCAAAGGCTCTCAAAAAAGGAGCATGTAGAGGAGTTCAGTAATTCACTCTCTAATGAACACCTGCATTAGAACATTTTCTGATGTTTTATTATGGATATATGACCAAGACAAAATGCCCTCCAAAGCATCTGTATATGCCAAAAAAGCATATTGGGCATGTCATCATGTTATTTCAAAGGCTCTCAAAAAAGGAGCATGTAGAGGGCAACAGTAATTTCCTCAGTAATTGAACTTATTTTTATCCACAATTTATGTGCAAAAAATCTCATTCTCTTCTCTTCTGAAAGAACGGCGCTCCCTTTCCCAGTCTAAACAGTGGATGCAAGCGTCACGGGCGATGCCTGTATGCAATTCACCACTCACGCAACAGTAGCCGGGTGATATTGGTAGAGTCGGGTCATGTGATATTCAGATCAAAATGGCAATTGAAGAGGAGTGCATTCTAATTAAGTTGCATTAACAAGGTTCGGGAGGAGCACATCAGATACTTAGCATAATAAGCACAGGTGGTACACACTTAAGATAATCAACACTAGGGTATATATACAGCTGACTTACCTGTCTCCATTAATGCAGAAAAAAAAATATTATAAAACAAAAAACAAATAGAAGATGTCTGGCTTTTATGAAAATGACTGATGAATCATATTATTGGTATTATTATTATTATTTTAGTTTAACAGTTATTATAATTTTTTATTTTAAATAAATATGTATACTGTTCATGTCATATAAATAAGCCGTAGTATCAAAAAAATCGGACCTTACATGTTTGAGTCTCTATCACTATATATTTTCAAATGTATTAACTAAGTTAACAAGTTTCATTTGTGACTTTATTTTATTTATCCTCTTTCATGTTTCATATGACGTTTAAATTTGTCATATTCTTCAATCTCTTAACCTTTCATTTTGAATCACGCTGGGTCTCTCGCCAGAAGTAAATCAAACTTCAAGGCTTGTGATTGGCTGTTTGCCAGTGATGTCACACATTCATGTGCACGTGAATAGTGATGTAAAACTCCTAACTTGATTCACGTTGTTCACACGCTTGAAAGGGTGAAACGGATCGTAGCTGATTGTTTGCACTTGTTTCTAAATATTGCTGATTCAAGCATTTTAAACAATTTGCGCGTTAGGAGCTTGCGCGCACTCATTCAAAGCACGCGCTACGAGCAGCATTTGAGAAAATTCGCATACAATTAATTCATCTTTCGTGTACGCGTTTACGTAACTTCTGAATGTACACATGTAACCCAGGTTACAAGAGCCAGCACCTGTGAATAGAGAAAAATATATATTACCACATATGTAAATAAAATAAGACTATTTTATTAATATCATCCCATTATTTTATTCATATTCATATTATATATCGAATTCTCAACTTATACTAAGTGAAATAATTAATAACAGAAATGTCTAGGAAAATAAGTAAAATTAGAAACTGGCCGTTTAAGAGTAACCCCTCCCTCAAGGTTGACGTCAAAAAGAAAAACAGAAGAAGGGAGAGAACGGTGAGAAGCGGAGACATGGCGATTTAGCAAAAACAGCTTTTGAACAGAGATTTAAAGTGTTTTAAGTTAAGTCGATCTGTAAGAGAAGTGTTTTGAAATATGAGAACAGTGTTCGCTCGTTAGCAGTAAAGTGGTGCTTACATTAGACGATTTGCGATTGCACTGGATCTGGAGAAAATAGGAAACAGAAAAAAGTTAATTCACTCGAGAGAAACCAAAAGAGAGATTTTTATTTTTCCATCCGGGATTGTTCTGTTTACTCACTATTTTCTTGGTAAGTGAATTACATGTATATGTATTTGTCTGTCCTTTATATAAATTAGTTAGTGTAGTGTTTCACTACAAAACAAACGTCTAAATTATGCTTTATTTCTGTTCAATGTTTTAGAAGAAAAATATATGTGTATATATGTTGATTTGTGGTCAAATGGTTATTTTATGTCAATAATATGTGCTGAAAGTGTGATGCTAAGCACAGGGAGTTATGCTAACCATGCGGTCTTAGCTAATGGCTAACGCATTGATTTATATGGGTTGAGTAAGTTGAGCAAATCAGTTGTTGTATTTTAATGAGAAATGTGTTTAAAGGAAAAGAGATGTGTATATTGTGAGTGCAATTGTACATTTTTTCAGTGTGTTACTGAAATATGCTTTTGATATTGAGAGCTCTGATATTAATTGTAATTTTCTGCCTTGTTTTGCAAGGTTGGGTTTTTTTTTTGTTGGTTTCTTTTCTTTTCTCTCTCTCTTCTTTGTCTATTGATGTTCCTGAGAGCAATGCTGATTCTGGATCTGGAGTTTTGTTGACGTTTGGGAGAATTGTTTCTGCTGTCCATCGAGAGAGAGAGAGACACACGGTTGCAGAAACTGGCGAGCCATCCCATTTCATAGAATCTGGAAGTTGTTCATCACACTGGTAGGAAATATTGTGTAAACCTGTTTTTTACTTTTTGGACACATTTTTTGCTAAGCATCGAAACTCTTTTCACTCAAGGATCTGAGTATTTTTGTTTCCACGTTGGACATTTATTTCAAAGGACTAAGCATTTGCTTTGGACTGGTACCTTTTCATCTGGTTATTTACCTGTGCATTTTTGTTGTTTACTTTCTGTTGAGTTTTCTGAAAGAGTGTAAAACATTGTTGGTTATTTTAAGAGTGAAACTTTGAATTTACATTTTCAAGAGTGTGAAGTTGTATCAAACCAAAGAGTTATATATATTATATCATAATCTCATTAAACTATAGATAAATAAGTATAAAATAAATATAAATATATAATTAATATAATCAAATAATAGATAAACATATTAAGAGGTATTTAGGAGCTTTACATAAAGTGAGAGTTAAAGTGACTACTGTAAGTAGTTATTTCCATTAATTGAAAAGTGTTTGGTTCACTTGAGATTTACCATTGTCTATTCAAATTGTTATTCTTTTGCTCTTTCAAACAATCAAAATCTACATAAATACTTATCTTTTTCCAGAAGTTGTTGTTGTGTTCTTTCTCCTGCTGCAATCCTGACTCCTGAGCGAACGTAGTCTTCTGATCCGGCCCCACACATACATAGAAGTAGCTGTGAAACCAAATTATTTCCTTCCGTGCATTCTTCGCGGGTGTTACAGGGGAAAACTTGGCGAGCCAGCCAGGAGTCTTGGTTGCAACAAGAGTCTGTGAAAGAACCAGAGAAAAATAAACCTGTGAGCCTCAGAAACTTAATCTTTAAAAGCAAAAGATGGAGATAGTGAAACAGGAAAACGTTAATGTAGAGAACGCACTTTTGATTGAAGGCCTTACGTTAACTGAAGTTGACAATGAAATAGAAAAATATTTGCAAAGATTTGGCTCAATTAGCAAAAATCTCATAATTGACGACCCAGAGTCTGAGTTCCATAGAAATGCTATTGTTGAATACAGCCACAACTCAGCGATCCAGAAGTTACTTCCCCTTCTGCCCTTGACTCTAGGCAGTCTATCTGACCCAGCTGTGACTTTCCGTGTCCGTACCCTTCCTTCTGCATACACTAAGCCCACTAGTCGCACCGCCACAGAAGGGTATCTTGAAGAATTAAGAGCCATTGCCAAAGAAAGTGGGAGGCCTTTTCAGAGTGTCCTACAGGAAGAATTGGAGAAAATCGCAGATACTCATTCTGTCAACCCTCCTCCTGCAACAGATGCTCAAGATATTGAGAATAAAAACCCAACCAAGAGTGAGATTACCTTTGTGTCCCCACCTGTTTCGAGAGTCACTACGGAGGATGTTAGTGTACCCACCAGTCTCACATTTCCTGTAAATATCATAGACCCACCCGGTGTCCAGAGGATGGTCGTTGAGCACATAGTGAAAAGCGACAATACTTCACAGCAGACTTTGATTCGTCTGAGGGCCTTCTCTGGGAAGTCCCCACGTCCCCAAATGAGCTGGATTTCGACACTTGGCATGCGAGTGTCGACTTCTTGTTGAATGACCCTTCCATTTCTGACTTGCATAGAACCCGGAAAATTCTGGATAGTCAATTACCTCCAGCAGCTGATGTTGTGAAGCATGTGCACCCTCCAGCCTTACCTGCTGCTTATCTTGAGATCTTGGAGTCTGTGTATGGTTCTGTAGAGGATGGTGATGAGCTGCTGGCTAAATTCATGAGTACCTGTCAGAATCAGAGTGAAAAGCCATCAGGTTACTTGCACAGGCTGCAGGTCATTTTGAGTACGACGATCAGACGAAACGGAATAATGGAAACAGAGCGGGATCGCTACTTACTGAAACAGTTCTGCAGAGGGTGTTGGGACAATAGCCTCATCGCAGATCTCCAGCTTGAAAAAAGAGAAGCGCATCCACCTGCTTTTGCCGAGTTGGCAGTGCTTATACGTACTCAAGAAGATAAACAAGCTTCGAAGGAGGAACGTATGAAGAAACATCTTGGACTGTCAAAACCTTCAGCTGGTTTTCCAAAGCTTCGAGTACCTTCCAATCAGATGTTGGCTTGCCCTTGTGATATACCACATTCTGAGAATTCTGAAATGAGTCTGTTAAGGAAGCAAGTAGTGGAAATTCAGGCTCAAGTCACAGCCCTGAAACAGCCACCAGATCAGAAGAACAAGAAAGGTTTCTCTGAGAAGGTTGAGCTAACTGCTCTGAAGGGGATGGTGGAGGAGTTAAGCACCCAGGTTGCGGCAGTGAAGGAGTCAGTAGCCCAAAGTTCAAAATCAAGCGATTTGGAGGAATCAGAGATTCGTAAGCTGCGAAGTCAAGTGGCTGAACTGCAAGCTCAGAGTGCTATTCGTCAGACACCTCAAGCATTCTATATGCAGAGACCGCTTGATACAGTGAGGAACAATGACCCCAGGAAAAGCTCATTGAGGACTGATAGGCCTCGTGCTTGGTATTGTTTTTCCTGTGGAGAAGATGGACACCTGGCAGTTAATTGCGAAAATGCAGCGAACCCCGCTAAGGTGACGGAGAAAAGGGCTAAGCTGAGAGAGCAGCAGCGTGCTTGGGACTCTCAGTATGGAAGGCCTACTCAGCCTTTAAACTAAAGAAGGTCTTTGTAGGAGGGCATACGAAGACCATACATTCAGACTATCGCCCTGAATGTTTTGAACAGAACGTTGATACAGATAGACATAACACACCGCCGTCAAACTGCTTGCCCAAAGGGTTAGTAGGAGTGAAGTGTACGGCAGAAGTTATGATTGGAGACAAAAAAGTGAACTGTCTGCTAGATACAGGCTCACAAGTGACTACAGTCCCTCAATCATTTTATGAAAATAATCTGACAGACTCTCCCTTGAAACCACTGGGTAACCTGTTAGAAGTTGAAGGGGCTAACGGTCAGGCTGTACCATACTTAGGATACATTGAGTTAACCCTAAAGTTTCCTGCAACGTTCATTGGGGTGGAAGTTGAAATTCCTACTTTGGCGTTGGTGGTGCCAGACTTGACGAGTTCCCCACAGATCCTAGTTGGAACTAACTCCCTTGATGTGTTGTATAGCAAGAGTGCCAAAGAGAGTTCAGTGAAGCTTCAGTCCAGTCTTTGTGGATATCAGGCAGTACTTAGAGTGTTGGAGGCCAGGTGGATTCGAGCTACCAGCGAGAACCTTGGGTGTGTAAAAGTGAAAGGGACCTCTGTGGAAGTTATACCTGCAAAAAGTACAGTAGTTTTGGATGGTGCAGTTCATCTGAATGGGCCCTACATGAAAGGATGGGTGGCCCTTGAACCACCATCGATTCCTTTGCCGAATGGAATCTTGATTGCAAGCTGTCTGCACTCTCTACCCCATAAGCATCCAACTAAGTTATCAGTCCTGCTGAGGAATGAGACACAAACTGACATACGACTTACTCCTAAAACTGTGTTAGCGGAAATCCATGCAGTCCAGAGGATCATGGGCCAGCATCAAGGTTTAAGCAAGGAACCAGTGGAGAGAGAACGTAACACTGGCAACCTCACTTTTGATTTTGGAGACTCCCCTTTATCTGCAGAATGGAAGGAGAGGATCTCAAAGTTTCTGAGTTCTAGGCCTGAAGTCTTCTCGCAGCATGACCTTGATTATGGTCACACGACAAAAGTGAAACATCAAATAAAACTAAGCAATGAGACACCGTTCAAGCATAGGGCTAGACCTATTCACCCTCAGGACGTCGATGCTGTGAGAGCTCACCTCCAAGAGTTATTGTCAGCTGGAATCATACGCGAGTCCGAATCCTCATTTGCCTCGCCCATTGTTGTGGTTCGTAAGAAAAATGGTGGAGTAAGATTGTGCATCGATTTTAGGAAGCTTAATTTGCAGACAATTAAGGATGCTTATGCGCTTCCAAACTTGGAGGAAGTCTTTTCCACGTTGACTGGGTCGAAGTGGTTCTCCGTGCTTGACCTAAAATCGGGATTCTACCAGATCGAAATGGAAGAAACAGACAAGTGTAAGACAGCGTTCGTTTGCCCATTTGGATTCTGGGAATTCAATCGAATGCCACAAGGAATATCCAATGCACCGAGCACGTTTCAAAGATTGATGGAGCGTTGCATGGGAGACCTAAATCAAAAAGAGGTGTTGGTGTTTATCGACGATCTCATTGTGTTCTCAGAAACTCTGGAAGAGCACGAAGCAAGGTTGTTACGTGTCTTTAATCATCTGAAGGAGTATGGATTAAAGCTATCTCCTGAGAAATGCCATTTCTTCCAGACATCTGTAAAATATCTGGGCCATATTGTCTCCCAGAGTGGAGTGGAGACAGATCCCTCGAAAACTGAAGCTCTGAAGACTTGGCCGAGGCCAACGAATCTAAAAGAGTTAAAGTCCTTCCTAGGGTTTGCCGGGTATTACAGAAGATTCGTCCGGGATTTCTCTAAGATAGTGAAGCCTCTTACAGATCTCACGGCTGGATACCCTCCACTCCAAAAGAGTAGGAGTAAGAGGTTGAAAGATGGATATTTCAATCCCAAAGAGGAGTTTCATGAGAGATGGACTCCAGAGTGTCAAATTGCCTTTGATTCCATCATTGACAAGCTTACGTCTGCGCCTGTACTTGGTTTCGCTAACCCCAAGCTCCCCTATGTGCTACACACAGATGCCAGCACCACAGGGCTGGGCGCAGCTTTATATCAGGAGCAAGAAGGGCAGAAGAGAGTTATAGCTTTTGCCAGCAGAGGACTGACGAAAGGAGAGAGCCGATACCCTGCACATAAATTAGAGTTCCTGGCGCTGAAATGGGCAGTTACCTCCAAATTCAGTGATTATCTTTACGGAGCGGAGTTCACTGTTGTCACGGATAGTAATCCTCTGACATACATCCTTACCTCGGCAAAGCTTGATGCCATTAGTTACCGTTGGTTGTCCAGCTTATCAACCTATAACTTCAAGCTGCAGTACAGAGCTGGCAGCCAAAATCAGGATGCCGATGGGCTCTCTCGCCGACCACATGGTGAACTTCTTGATGACTGGGTCTCACGGAAAGAAAGAGAAAGAATCAAACAGTTCGCTCTGCACCATTTCATGGAGCAAGAAGCTGAGCCATCTGTTGTTCTTGCAGACACCATAAAAGCGATATGTGACAGACATCAAGTGGTTGGATCAGCTGAGAATTCAAGCCCTTCTGATATTTCACTTACCTTGATCGAATCCCTCACTTGCCATGAAGATGCTTTGCCCAAAGAGTTCCAGCAGGAGGATGAGCATGGTCTTCCAGATCTCCCTCAGCTGTCTCCATCGTCTTTAGCAGACCTGCAGAGAAAAGATTCAGAGATAAAAGCTGTCATAGAAGGATTGGAGAGTGGTAAGAAGCCCAGTAATCTTGGGAATCAGTCGTCTACTTTGCGGTTGTGGTTCAAGGAATGGAATCGACTTGAGTTAAAGAATGGGATATTGTACAGAAAGAAACAAGATCACGGGGTTCCCTTGTATCAGTTGGCGCTTCCCATTTTTCTTAGAAGTACAGTGTTGAGAAGTCTCCACGATGATATGGGTCATCTGGGAACTGACAGAACTTTAGATCTTGTCAGATCAAGATTCTTTTGGCCAAGAATGTCTCAAGCAGTGGAGAAAAAGATCAGGACATGTGAACGTTGCGTTCGTAGAAAGACCGCACCGGAAAGAGCAGCACCCTTGGTGAGCATAAAAACTAGCATGCCACTGGAGCTGGTGTGCATAGACTTTCTGTCTTTGGAACCAGATCGGAGTAATACCAAGAACATCCTGGTTATTACAGATCACTTCACCAAGTATGCAGTTGCGATACCAACCAGGAACCAAACTGCTCAGACTGTTGCCAAAAGTCTATGGGACAATTACTTTGTACACTATGGGCTCCCAGAAAAATTGCATAGCGACCAGGGGGCAGACTTTGAGTCAAAAATGATAAAAGAACTGTGTAAGATTGCCGGAATACGTAAAGTCCGAACCACCCCTTACCATCCAAGAGGGAACCCTGTGGAGCGATTTAATCGCACACTTCTCCAAATGTTGGGAACACTGGAGAATGAGAAGAAATCTCAGTGGAAGGAATTCGTAAAGCCCCTGGTACATGCTTATAATTGTACCCGGAACGACACTACGGGATACACACCTTACGAACTTATGTTCGGACGGCAACCCAGGTTGCCAGTTGATTTGGCTTTTGGATTACCGGTGGATGCCCCTACAAAGTCACATTCCCAATATGTGCAAGATTTGAAAGCAAGATTGCGAGAAAGTTATGACATAGCTACTAAGAATGCTGAGAAAGTGGCTGGACGTAACAAAAGGAGATTCGACAAAAGAGTGGTCGCTTCTAATCTGGAAGAAGGAGACAGAGTTCTTGTGAAGAATGTGAGACTAAGGGGTAAACACAAATTGGCTGACAAATGGGAGCAAGGAGTTTATGTAGTTGTCAAAAGGATTCGTGATTTACCTGTTTACGCTGTCCAACCAGAAGGAAAGACAGGCTCTCTAAGGACTTTGCATCGAGACCTGTTATTACCCTGTGGGTTTTTGCAGCCAAGCAGTCCTGATATACAATCTAAGGGAAAGGTTACTAGGAAACCTAAGACCAGGAGTTCTTCTAATGATGTAGAGGTGCTGGGATCAGAATCTGTCGCCGAAAGCCAAGAGTCTGAGGATGAACAAATCCTATGTAGTGTTCCAGGGAGATCCTTAGAATCTGACATTGAGATTGTTACAAGTTACTTACCTCGTGTTCTGGAAGGAACATCTGGCTTACCTGTACCTGAGCCTGTGAGGAAGAGCTTACCTGCCCTGGAATCCGAAGAGGATTTTTCAGTGGAACCTGTGGACGAATACTTACCTGAAGAGCAACCTGTGGAGGAAAATGCAGGAAGTACTGAGTTACTGAGTGAGGAGAAAAGCAGTGAGGCAAATGAAAACCGTCATGTTGCAGTTTCACAGAAAGAACAGACCGAAAATGCTGATCTTGAGGATATTATTCCCAGACGCTCACAGAGAGAGCGACACCCCCCTAAAAAGTTTGAATACCCCACATTAGGAAATCCACTCACCACAGTGTTTCAGTCCTTATTGCAAGGCTTAAGTAAGGCAGTCGAGTGCTCCTTTGAAGAGTCTGTGGTTCCCCCTATCATCGATGTGTAAATGCACAGGGACGTGCATATATTCCGTGAGGGAGGATGTAACCCAGGTTACAAGAGCCAGCACCTGTGAATAGAGAAAAATATATATTACCACATATGTAAATAAAATAAGACTATTTTATTAATATCATCCCATTATTTTATTCATATTCATATTATATATCGAATTCTCAACTTATACTAAGTGAAATAATTAATAACAGAAATGTCTAGGAAAATAAGTAAAATTAGAAACTGGCCGTTTAAGAGTAACCCCTCCCTCAAGGTTGACGTCAAAAAGAAAAACAGAAGAAGGGAGAGAACGGTGAGAAGCGGAGACATGGCGATTTAGCAAAAACAGCTTTTGAACAGAGATTTAAAGTGTTTTAAGTTAAGTCGATCTGTAAGAGAAGTGTTTTGAAATATGAGAACAGTGTTCGCTCGTTAGCAGTAAAGTGGTGCTTACATTAGACGATTTGCGATTGCACTGGATCTGAAGAAAATAGGAAACAGAAAAAAGTTAATTCACTCGAGAGAAACCAAAAGAGAGATTTTTATTTTTCCATCCGGGATTGTTCTGTTTACTCACTATTTTCTTGGTAAGTGAATTACATGTATATGTATTTGTCTGTCCTTTATATAAATTAGTTAGTGTAGTGTTTCACTACAAAACAAACGTCTAAATTATGCTTTATTTCTGTTCAATGTTTTAGAAGAAAAATATATGTGTATATATGTTGATTTGTGGTCAAATGGTTATTTTATGTCAATAATATGTGCTGAAAGTGTGATGCTAAGCACAGGGAGTTATGCTAACCATGCGGTCTTAGCTAATGGCTAACGCATTGATTTATATGGGTTGAGTAAGTTGAGCAAATCAGTTGTTGTATTTTAATGAGAAATGTGTTTAAAGGAAAAGAGATGTGTATATTGTGAGTGTAATTGTACATTTTTTCAGTGTGTTACTGAAATATGCTTTTGATATTGAGAGCTCTGATATTAATTGTAATTTTCTGCCTTGTTTTGCAAGGTTGGGTTTTTTTTTTTGTTGGTTTCTTTTCTTTTCTCTCTCTCTTCTTTGTCTATTGATGTTCCTGAGAGCAATGCTGATTCTGGATCTGGAGTTTTGTTGACGTTTGGGAGAATTGTTTCTGCTGTCCATCGAGAGAGAGAGAGACACACGGTTGCAGAAACTGGCGAGCCATCCCATTTCATAGAATCTGGAAGTTGTTCATCACACTGGTAGGAAATATTGTGTAAACCTGTTTTTTACTTTTTGGACACATTTTTTGCTAAGCATCGAAACTCTTTTCACTCAAGGATCTGAGTATTTTTGTTTCCACGTTGGACATTTATTTCAAAGGACTAAGCATTTGCTTTGGACTGGTACCTTTTCATCTGGTTATTTACCTGTGCATTTTTGTTGTTTACTTTCTGTTGAGTTTTCTGAAAGAGTGTAAAACATTGTTGGTTATTTTAAGAGTGAAACTTTGAATTTACATTTTCAAGAGTGTGAAGTTGTATCAAACCAAAGAGTTATATATATTATATCATAATCTCATTAAACTATAGATAAATAAGTATAAAATAAATATAAATATATAATTAATATAATCAAATAATAGATAAACATATTAAGAGGTATTTAGGAGCTTTACATAAAGTGAGAGTTAAAGTGACTACTGTAAGTAGTTATTTCCATTAATTGAAAAGTGTTTGGTTCAATTGAGATTTACCATTGTCTATTCAAATTGTTATTCTTTTGCTCTTTCAAACAATCAAAATCTACATAAATACTTATCTTTTTCCAGAAGTTGTTGTTGTGTTCTTTCTCCTGCTGCAATCCTGACTCCTGAGCGAACGTAGTCTTCTGATCCGGCCCCACACATACATAGAAGTAGCTGTGAAACCAAATTATTTCCTTCCGTGCATTCTTCGCGGGTGTTACACACATACACACAGTTATATCAAAATAATTGTCTCATTGGTAAAACTCAATAAAAACAATTTGTGCTTATTGTAGTTCTGTAGTAAGTTTTTCTTTTTACATCTATAATACTTTTGTAAAAGAAGCATCTCTGTCTGTAACTTGGCATTTTCGATTTGCATTACATTCTTTTCATTCTCTAATTTTAGTAATAAAATTTGAATAACATAGTTCTCATAGACAATCTACTTTAGGGCAGAAAAGAAATGACCTTTTGAAAAGATTTGGTCTTCATCCCTCCTGGGATGCCGCCGCTCTCCTCTCTAGAAATATGGCTCATAGTCTTAGTGTTTATACTTGACTAACTGGGGCCCAGGTCAGGAAGCAGAAACACTGGCTAAACCGACCGTCTGCTAGCAGCCTCACGTCACAGAGGTCAGCTAATTCTCAGCACATAGAGACTCTTTCACCTAGATATCACACTATAGAGACTGTGTCTGTTCCCCAAACTAGAAAATACCAAAAAAGTCAAATTTAAGAGTACAAATTAAATTAAGGTCATTCTGAACTCTACTGGGGTTAGACAACACTTCTCAGGACCTAGTCATTAGAGTTGTGACGTTCGCGAACGAACCGATTCTTTTGAACGGCTCATAAACATGAACGATGGGAGCCGAGTCGCGACTGGAGAGGAGCCGTTCTTTCTATCGTTCTTTTTTCCTATGCGTGTTCATACAAATGAGCTCCGCCAGGAGACAGAACAGTTATAGGGGGAGGGGCGCACCCAGCGCAGGCCAACCCTTTATAGCGTGATGATATTAGTTATTAGTTGTGCATGCATTTACATTGCAATTTGTGTTCATTTAAAACTTATTTTAAAATCATTAAAAATGTTCTTTTGTGATACTGTACTTGTATAGAAATTTTTCACTAAAAGCTGTTTTCCACAGACATTCATTGCAGCCCACTTTGTTATTGTTCATTGACTTGAAGGGGCTGATGTCCTATTTGCAAAGTTTACAGTAGTAATAGTATGTAGTATGTAGACATTTCCATTTTATTTATTCTAATTTTATCTACTTTAAAAAAAAAAATAGTTTTCTATCAAAATGTTCTTGTGTGATAACAATGTTCTTGTGTGGAAGTGTTTGTAGTAAAAGCTGTTTTGCACAGAAATTCATTGCAGCCGGCTTCGTTTTTTATGTTTATTTGTGAGTAGGTATTGTATGAATAACATAAGTCAACGTAGTTTTACACACACACACACACACTTTGTACTAAAGGTAAATCAAAATAATGATGTCACTGTCTAAGCAGAGGGATTTGTGCAACCCTATGGAATATAGTCCACACATGAGAAATGAGGTAACAATCAATATTTCAGAATAATTCAAACTCAGATATTGGTGTGTGATATCTGAGCTTTAATTATTTGACTACAAATCTCACCTCATAATACCTCCCAGTGATTATTTCCAGGATAAACTGAGATGCTCCCAAGCTGGCTTCTTAAAACTGACTAAATATTTAAAAAGAGCCAAAAGAGCCATTCTTTTGAACGGCTCTTTGAAAGGAACGGATCGCGAAGATCCGGATCCCCTCAAAGAGCCATAAATCCCATCACTACTAGTCATTGTCGAAATCATACTCTAGATATAATACAGCCAAACGATGCTATCTCAGATCATTACTTACTTTTGTGCAAATTTTAGTTAAAACTGTAACTTAATTCTTGTTATAAGTATGGAAGAACCCTCTCTTCTTCCACAAAAGACTGCTTTTTAAGTTATCTTCCTGATGTATCCAAATTCCTTAGCATATCCAAAACCTCAGAACAACTTGATGATGTAACAGAAACTAAGGACTCTCTCTTTTCTAGCATTTTAAATGCAGTTGCTCCTTTAGGCTTAAGTAAAAAAGTTTGACACCATGGTATAATGAGCATACTCGCACCCTAAGGAAAGCAGCCCAGAATATGGAGCGAAGCTGGAGGATAACAAAACCAGAGGTATTTCGGATTGCTTGACGGGATAGTAACATATCCTACAGAGAACCATTAAAAACTTCTAGATTCGATTACTTTTATTCTCTTTTAGAAGAAAACGAACATAACCCCAGGTATTTATTCAATACAGTGGCTAAATTAACGAAAAATAAAGCCTCAACAAGTGTTGACATTCCCCAACATCACAGCAGCAATGACTTTATGAACTACTTTGCCTTCTAAGATTGAACAGTGCACTATAGATCCCCTGAGGAACAGTTCCACTTATTCTCTACTATAGGAGAGGAAGAATTGTATAAACTTGTTAAATTATCTAAACAACATGTACTTTATTTTTCCGACTATAAGTCGCAGCTGAGTATAAGTCGCATCTGTCCAAAAATACGTCAAGATGAGGGAAAAAACATATATAAGCATACATACATACATACCAACATATTCCAGGAATCCAAGATGGCAGCTAAGGTCTCCTCAGTGTCTCTCTCTGGACTGATTCCATTTAACTGGATTTCATTGTATTTACTGCTTTTAAGTTGTAGTTTTTATGTTGTACAATTCATTTATATGGACATTTCATCTTGAACTTTTAAGAAGATTGTGGACTGCTATAGGAGTTTAAAAATGACAGTATACCTCTACTCTGAGCTAACTTTGCTAACCTGAGCCTGATCCAACTGATCCTATTAGCCCAATGGCTAAACAGAGCTAGGGAAACATTTTATCCATAGTTGTCTTTTGTAATGATCTGAGTGATCATTGTGTTATTGCTACTTCGAGAGGCAGTAAAATACCCAAATGTAAAATCGCAAATTATTAGAAAGAGGAATTTAAATTTTAATGAACTAGCCTATCATCATGATCTATCTTTGATTAACTGGGGACAGCTAGGCCTGTTGCCTGACGTTGAGCTTGCCTGGACACTTTTTAGGAGAATTTTGAGAAAATTGAAACCCTTGGTGAGTTGTCAGACAATATCCATCAGCAAAATGTGGCATGGGCTAAAGCTAGAAATGGTGATTCTGTCACTGATTGGTCCATTTTCAGACAACTAAGAAATAAATGTACCTCTCCTATCAAAAAGGCTAAATCAGAATATTTTTTATCAGTCACAAGTGAAAACCTCAATAATCCACAGAAATTTTGGAAAGTCATCAAGTCTCTTTCTGTGAATAAAAGTAATGAAGCCCTCCCAAAATTTGTCTTAAAAAACTCTCTCCCAGTCCACAACAGAGTGGATGTCTTAAATTGCTTTAATGAACATTTTGTATCAGTTGGTTCTCTGTCCGTTTTGTTGCAGAGCCTATTTTGTCAATTCAAAGCGATGAAATACCATCAGTTTGGAAGTCAGCTTTTGTTACTCCCTTGTTTAAATGAGGTAATCCAGCAGTTTTAACTAACTATCGGCCTATATCTAATTTGTGCGTTTTGTCAAAAATTTTAGAATCCCTTGTCCTTTGTGGTCACACGCTGCTGTCTGGAGGGAAACACAGAGAATTGTTAGCTGAGTCTTTTGGAGACATGTCTCACCTCTGTGTTCGTCGACGCTGCTTATAAAGCCCGTCCCTGATGGGCAGCAGGTGTGACCACTCAGCTCGTGATGAGCAGGTGCAGGTTTGCCTGCTCTGTTTCCAGGGCGACGATGATGAGAGCTCGGGATATATATATATATATATATATATATATATATATATATATATATATATATATATATATATATATATATATATATATAACAGACCAAAGGTTTGGAAACTTTACTATTTTTTATGTTTTTCATAAGAAGTTTCTTCTGCTCATCAAGCCTGCATTTATTTGATCAAAAATACAGAAAAAAAGAAATATTGTGATATATTATTAAATTTTAAATTAATTATTTTTAAATTTTATTATACTTTAAATTATCATTTATTTGTGTGATGCAAAGCTGAATTTTTAGGATCATTATCACATGATCCTTTAGAAATCATTCTAATATGATGATTCATTATCAAAGCTGGAAACAGTTCTGCTGCTTAAAAGTATCCTAAAAAAGTATCACATGTTCTGAAGAAATATTATGAATTGAAAAAAAAAAAAAAAAAGGAGCTATAATTTTAAAATATAAATATTTTGTAATAACAATAAACTCTACTGGTCAGTAATTTGGGGTCAGTATTTTTTTTTTCTTTCTTCTTTTTAAATAAAATCAATACTTTTATTCAGCAAGGATGTGTTAAATTGTTAAAAAGTGATAGTAAAGAAAGTATATTATTAGAATATATATTAATAGAATGCAGTTTTTCTTTTTACCTTTAATTCATCAAATATATTAGATAGCAGAACACTCATAATAAATCAGAATATTAGAATGATTTCTAAATGATCATGTGATCGACTGATGTTACATGTGACACTGAAGGCTGGAGTAATGATGCTGAAAATTCAGCTTTGCATCACAGGAAGTATATTCAAATAGAAAACTATTAATTTAAGTTGTAAAATTTTTCACAATATGACTGTTTTTTTTCTGTATTTTTGATCAAATAAATGCAGGCTTCATGAGCAGAAGAAACTTCTTTCAAAAACATTAAAAATAGTAATGTTTCCAAACTTTTGGTCTGTACTGTATGTGTCTCACACTGTAACAAGCCATGTCTTTAAATGAAGCGTGCCAGACGAAAATCCAAAAGAAGTGAGATTTTAATGATAACAATTAACTTAGAACAAACACATACATAACTTTATTTCATGCTACATTACTTTAAGAACCGACAAAACAGAACTAAACAGACAGGGTATATTAACGAATGGAAAGATGGAGCCTGTCGGATATGTAGTGGAAGACTATTCCACAATTTGGGGGCCACAACCATAAATGCTCTATCACCTTTGGGCTTTCTTTTGGAGCGAGGAACTGCCAGTAACAGTTTATATGCTTGATCTCAGTATCGTAGCCTATGTTTGGTACGTTAAAAGATTGGTAATATAACTTGGGGACTTGTTCTGAAGCACTTTAAAAACCATCAATAAAATCCTTTTTTTCGTGCCTCTCAAATGTCTGGCTGCAGCATTGTGTTTCATTTGCAGATGAAATTGTCGCTGACAGATCCCAACATAAAGTGAATTGCAATAATCTAATCTGGATGTAATAAATGCATGGACAAGGGTCTATAAATCTTTAAAACTAAGTATGGGTTTTAACCTGGAGATTATTCTAAGTGTGTAAAATCTACTTTTTACTACAGATTTTATCTGATTGTTAAAGCTGAGTTAAGTCAGTTATGATACCCAGGTTTCTTACACAGTTTTTTATAGTTAGATCTAAAGGAGCAATAGTTCTGGAAATCACCTGTTAAAATTTTGGTGGACCAAAAGTAATTAATTCAGATTTTTTTTCATTTAGCTGGAGAAATTTTGGTTGCACTTTATTTTACAGTACGTGTACTAACATGTACTTATAGTGTACTTACAGTGTATTTATCTAAGAAAGTTCTGGTAACACAAGGTAACTTCATGGGGTAGGATTAGGTTTAGGGGTAGGTACAGGGTTAGTACCTAGTTATTACATAGTTATTGTAATTACTATAATAAGTACATAGTATGTACATGAGGAACAGGACTGTAAAATAAAGTGCTACCGAAATTTTTCTGAAAACCAAATTTTGAACCGTTCCAGACACAGTAATAGGGCTTGAAACGAGTGCTCGCTCCCTACTTTAAGTGGTAAATATATCTGAGTGTCACCAGCATACATATGATAGGAGATCTCATAGCGACGACATATAGATCCAAGGGGGGACATGTACAATGAAAATAGTGTAGGGCCCGGAATAGAACCTTGAGGAAGACCATATTTTAAAGGAGCCACTGAAGATGAAGTATTTGCAAAATTAACAAAAAATGTTCATGCAGATATGAGTGAAACCATTTTAAAGCTGTTCCTTTGATACCTACATCATACTCCAAACATTTTAAAAGGATTGAATGATCAATGGTGTCGAAGGTGGCACTGAGATCCAGCATAATTAAAAACAACTTCCCAACCCAGTCACTGACCATCAGTAAGTCGTTCACAACTTTTACCAAAACAGTTTGCGTACTGTGACCAGCTCTTAATCCGGATTGGAATTTATCCAGGATATCACATTCAGTTAAAAAAGGGGTAGTTTGAGAAAGAACAATCTTTTCTAAAACTTTAGATAAACATGGTAATTTAGAAATTGGGTGGAAATTATTCAGCTCTGTAGGGTCAAGGACTGATTTTTTTTAAGTAAGGGAGAGACCACTGCTTGCTTAAGACATCGTGGGAAAACACCATTAATTAAATAGCTATTCACAATAGATAATATATTAGGGCCCATAATTTCAAACAGATCCTTTAAAAAGTGAGGATGAATAGTATCTAAAGGAGTATGTGACAGTTTCTTATGTTTAACAATGCCCTTCAGAACTGGAAGAGAGACCGTCAAAGCTATCAAATATACAAGAACTTGGCATAGAGGTTGCTAGAACACTATGGGAAGACACAATATATGCTCTGATCGACTCAATCTTTCTTATAAAAAGTTCAAGAAATCCTCACATGTATGTGAAATAGAGTCAATAGGTTATAGCTGGGTTTAGCACAGTGTTTATTGTGCTAAACAAAGCTTTAGGAAGCGGGCAGTATTAATAATTAAATCAGAAAAATATTTTGTTACATTGATATTTCTTAAGAAATTCCTGTAGCATTTCCAAGTAAATTTGTAGTTTGTCTTTCCGTTGAATGGGAACGGCCTTTGTTAATGCAATGCACTGTTGCGTCGTTGTCGCAATGCACTAAAATGCTACTAGCGGCCCATTTTTCCCCCCACAGAAAAGCAGCTACTACGAGAGGGTAGAGCTCGAATAGAGCTGAGGATTGAGATATGTCCTGGAGCTGCGGTGGCCACGGAGCTGCGAACCAACGACCTTGAAAAAATCAACCCGAAACCGATTGAGGGGGCGGCATCTGAGTACAGTTGGATATCAGTCGGGGACGAAACCAAGTTGTTATAGAAAAAGGATAGGCCATTCCACTGGTTTAGAAATGTTAACCATAGCCTGATTTCGTCGCGACATGCTTGATTTATGGAAACAAGTTCCTCTGGTGAGTGAACGGAGGACGCAAGTGAAAGGAGATGCGATATAAAGGGATATAAATCATTCCCTGCGGAATGATGCGCATTGCGATATTTAAATGTCCGAGCAGGGATAGGAGTTCGTGTTTTGAACAACTAGATTTTTTAAGGAAAGCAGAGGAGATGAGAATTATTCGGTCAATTTTCTCTTTGGGCAGGGATGCTTGGAATTTGTCTGAATCCAAATTAATTCCTAGGAACTCGATTGATGTAGCGGGGCCCATGGTTTTTTCCTCTGCGACAGGAATTCCTAGCTCAGAAAAAACGTTTTGGACTGTGAGGATGTGCGCGGCTGGGATGGCATTGGGAGGCGAGACTATTAAAAAATCGTCTAGCAAGTGAATGAGGAGGGGAATGGTGTAGTTGTTCGCCAAAATCCAGCACTGCTCCAGACGGCTTCTGATAGCATGTCGAAAATTTTTGGGCTGCTTTTGCATCCGAAAGTTAAACGCCCTGCAAAATAATACTTCCCGAGCCAGCAAACTCCAAATAGATGCCATGAATCTGGATGTATGGGCATTACTTTGAAAGCAGATGTAATGTCAATTTTTGCAAGCCAAGCCCCCCGACCTACGATTTTGATTATGTCGATAGCCTGATCTATGTCGTGGTAGTTTGTTTACGACTTCAGGTTCTATGAGGGCAGATTGAAGATTATTACATGCGATATTTTGGAAGAGTGGGCACTCTAAGCCGAGTTTAAAGCCATTTTTTAGGCCTGACAGCAGATAATGAGTAAATTCGGTGTCTGGGTGATGAGCTAGTTCAAAGTGCATTCGCAAAATATTTACAGGAGTCGCCAGATAATTTTTAGATTTTTTTATTCACAGATTTGTAAACTGGACATACGATGCGAGCATGAGCGCCGCCACAGAAATTACAGATGTGCATAAACCGGCAGCGCGCTCGGTTACATTTACCCTTGTTAAAATGGTTACAGGGCTGTCGGCTTTCGTCGAAAGGAGAGTCCTGGTTTGCGTGGGTGGTTGCTGCCCGAGGCACGTAGCTGGTGGATTTAGCGGTGTTTGTTCCCACGTAGGGAAGAGTGGAAGGGTTAACCTGCGGGCACGATGCGGTTGAGTGCGTAACTGACCTGCAAACTGCGCAAGTGATGTTTTGCAACCTAAAAACACTCTGCTGTGGAGATCGGAGTTGAGTGCGCCCCAGTATGCGCTTTGATTCCACTGTGCAACTCGCACTGCACTTTTTGCTGAGAAAAGTTTGTGGTACGTTTAGAAGTGACCACCCCCATAGGACAGCGCGAGCTCTGCTATGATTGCTTGATAATCGTACAGTTTGCACCGCCTGTGGGGGAAAGCTGAACAGATGATTTCAGTGAAATGGGAAAAAGAACGCGAGATGAGTGAGTGTTTGTATTTTTTAGGGTAACTGAAAAATCACCGCAATCTATACGGCGGTCTGGTTCCACTGCGGGGAGTAGAGGGAGAAGAGAGGAAAGGTTTATATCCGCACCTGATAGGATCTGTGCGCGGATGCTTTGGGATACCGGTGGTGGTTCCATGATGACTGCGTTGGATGGAACAGGCATCGGAGTCGCTGTGAAGAGAGAAAAAGGTGATTTAGTTTGTATGAGAGAGCTAGGAAGGGTATAATCCACGCTTAGATGACCCGCTGTGGTTTGAAAAGGAAAGTTAGTTGGAGGGTATGACGAACAGGGAGAATTATAATTTGAAGGGCTTTGAAGAGGCGGGCCTGCGCTTGTTTGAGCTACTGGAGCCGCAGGCCACTGGAAGTGGGCGGGGTTATAACCTGGTGGGTAGAATTGTTGGTATCCTTAGGTCTGTGCTTCTAGCAGCGATGGCCTCATGCTAGTGTCTCCAACGGGGGCTGTAAGCCACTGAAAAGAAAAAGGGTTAGGTACAGCAGGAGTATGAAACTGAGTGGCTGTGAGGGGGCCACTGGGCCCGGCTGCATGCGGCACTGCGGCAGCAGAAACCGTGGTGGAGGTGGATGTGGACCTGCCATGGCGGAATCTGGGACACGGCCTAGGCTCGCTGAAGACCTGTTTCTGCGGCTCGATGGGCGAAGCGAGCCGGATCCTTTGCGGGAACACGACGGTGGTAGCTGGGCAGGTGAATTTTGGGCCCTGCGGGCTTTGCTCTGCTTGTGGGTTGTCTTTGGAGTCGACTGTAGGGAAACGTACAGCTCATACAGCTCCACTTTGTTCATTTTTTGCGAAGCCTGTATGTCTGAGTTGCCAAGTGCTTCCCTCAATCCAGCTACGGTCCATTTCCCGAGCGGTAGAGCAACTAGAGCCCCCGATACAGATCCCCTTTAAAGACCTTGTCTCAAATTACCTCAAGGACAAGACCACAGGAAACAGATTTTTTTTCTGCACAATCTGACTTTGCTGCAGCCTGGAATTGAACTACTGGTTTCGTCTGGTCAGAGGAGAACTGGCCCCCCAACTGAGCCTGGTTTCTCCCAAGGTTTTTTTCTCCATTCTGTCACCGATGGAGTTTCGGTTCCTTGCCGCTGTCACCTCTGTCTTGCTTAGTTGGGGTCACTTCATCTACAGCGATACGGTTGACTTGATTGCAAATAAATGCACAGACACTATTTAAACTGAAGAGAGATGACATCACTGAATTCAATGATGAACTGTCTTTAACTATCATTTTGCATTATTGACACTGTTTGCCTAATGAATGTTGTTCAGTTGCTTTGACGCAATATATTTTGTTTAAAGTGCTATATAAAAAAAGGTGACTTGACTTGACTTGTTTCTTGCGGTCTTGTCCCGGTGGTCGTCTGAGAGATGAGGTCTTGACTGTAGATCTGTCTCTGGAGCTCATGTTGTCCTGGTCTCCGCTGTCTTTCAGGGATGTAGAGATCCTTTCTAGCTGCTGATCCACCTTCTGGTCTGGATACGTACTGGATCTGTTGACTAAAGTGACCTCAGAATAAAAGAGAAACAGACTATCAATTAAATTGTTACTCTTAAATTGGTTTGGATGTTTTTTTTATTTTCTTGTTTGGCGACCAGACATAGTCTCTAGTGTGATATAGAGAACATGGTTCACATTATCAAATAATACAATAATACAATTTCCTTATATATATATATATATATATATATATATATATATATATATATATATATATATATATATATTTATTTATTTATTTTTTGTATAAGCTGTATTTTCAAGATAGCAGTGGTGACAGCAATGGGAATAAAATAGAAAAAAGGGAAAATAAAGTGGATGGGGAAAAAGAAGATTATAGGTAGCCTACTATGCTTTTAATTTTACATGTATTAAAATTGGGAAAAATATTTATTTGCCTTTTTTATTTATTTTTTACATATATTTCTCTTTGTATTATCAATAAATAAAGATCTCAACCAATAATAACCAATCTCCGTCGGGAGGGTGCGTGTCGTTTTAAGCGTTTACACATGTAAATCGAAACTAAACTGAGTTCGTCCTCTGATAAAATCATGTAGTAAACATGTCCCACTCCTCAGCACACGAGCGCTTTACACAAAAGAATGTTTGGAAACACGAAGGTTTATGGCTTATCGATGTATTAATTCACTGGCATTAATATTTTTTCACCCAATAATACATATTATTGAAGTACGCACACACACACACACACACACGTCTTTCATGTCCCACCCACTTCTTAAAAGTTAACTACGCCACTGAGAAAGACCCATTTCTGAACACTGTGAATCAAAGTTGACTTCTGTCTAATTTATCGGTGAGTCCAGAATGTTCTTCTCATGATATGATTCTGTCATATTAACTAAGTGTTTGTTCTGTGTTTGCTATTTAAGTCGAGTTGATTGTGAGGTTTTACTAATTAATGGCTTACGTTTATCATAAAATGTATTTATGAATCTATGATTCACATCGAAGTCAATATAGTAGACAGTAAATTAAGTTATGGAGAGAGATTTCGCTCTTCACCTTCTTTTACCCGTTATTGTGTGGGTCGTTTGTAAATCTAATGTTTTTCTGCTATTTTTAACTGTACAGAAACAGCTCGTTTTGCTTCGTAATATTGCAAACTGCTGTTTCTTATCATATTAATAACACGTATTGTTTTAAGAGAACACTTGTGAGCAGCACAAACAGTTGGATTCAGCGGACAGAAGTCTTGCTCAATCTCTGGTTTTCCTCTGAACAATGTTTCTCACAGGAAAGTTGTGTCATGACACAAAAATTAGTTGGCAAAGCCATTTGATGGAGAAATAACGAAATGCTCGGGAGTTGTTGTCGATATAGAGTTAGAGACGGTGAATGTGGTTAACAGTTGAGTCGCATGACACGTGAAATAAATCACCATCGTGTTTTAAATCAGAGAGGCTTGATTAAGTGCTGGAAATAACGGATGATGTTACGAAACAATCACAGTTATAGACAGATGTAGTGGAGTGAAAACTATTGCATCCAGATGTTTTAGATAACTGTAAAAGTATTCACATTTTCACGTTTTTCTTTATTTAAATATTCAGCTGCAGATCTCAGTTGAAAAGATTCAGTTTGTTTTGCATTTTATTCAATTCCATTCTATTCTCTCAGTTTAAATGCTTATGATTTCATATAATAATATTATAAACTTAGTAAATATTCAGCCTCAAAAAGGGAATTCAAGGGCAATATAATCATTTTTTATATAATTAAACTTTTTTCTATTATATTATTATAAGCTCTTTCTGAGTCTGATAAAGAATTGAACTCTTCAGTGTGATTGAGATTTAAAAAAAAAAAATCAGTTACATCAAGGATCAAATCAAATGTAAATAAGATATTAATTTAAGAGTTAAAAGTAGTGATGCCCCGATACCACTTTTTCACTTCAGATACCCATACTTTTATTTTATTCTTGAACTAATACTACTACTTATAATAATAAAATAAATAGAAGCACTTTGCTCATTTAGTCACCCATAAACATATAAAATATTTGTAATTATTTTATCTTCGTTATTAAAAAAATATATACAAAAAAGATACAAATTCCAAATACACATAATACACTAATAAAAATAAACAGTGTTTTGCAGGTACAATAGTATTTAGCAGCATTCAAAAAAATTTATGAACAAGTAAAAATAAAACAATTATTATTTACAAATTACAGTTATACCTATATAGTTGCCTATGGCTATGATTATAATAATACAGTTGTTTGTTTGATTTTATAGTCTCAAGCATTCAGAAGTAACACACAAAAATTTTACTTCAATAAAAACAAGGATTAGTTTGGCCTCCGCAAAAAAGGTGGCCAAAAATGTAAGATTACGTGGATATTTGAATTAAACAGTTTAACAGGATTATAAAAGTACCTAAAAAAGTAAAAGTAAAGTGATGCATGGGCCTTAACTTGGGCTTTTTTCTTTTCCTTATCTCGGCGCCGGACTACTGTTGTCTTTCCCTGGGCTAAGTTGTCCATCAGTTATTATTATTTGCAGTCAGGAGACAGCCGCAAACACAAGGTGAGAGCAAGCGAGCGTGCGGATGTGGGAATGGCGGATCGATCGATAGAGCGTGCGCTGAAGCATAATACAACATTATTTCTTCAAAAGCATATCCTGGAGACATTTCTATCGTCCACGATCAAAAATATTCATATTGCACACCCCTTCCCTCATGCGATTATAACTGGCTACTACTGTTATCACGTGACAGGCAGCACGCTTAAATGGATGTAGCAGCAAGGGGAATGCTCATATTCAAGCATTTAGGCAATGATTTAAGCTAGATTTCCCCATGGTTTGTGTTGATTGGTATCGGACATTGGTATCGTATCATATGTTTTTCTCCCCTCCGATCTCCGATCTAGCGTTCTGGGCCAGTATCTGAACAGTACCAATGTCGTGGATTGGATCGGGACATCCCTAGTTAATACTTACACTACAGCTAACCATACACCCACATCCATTAAATGTGTATATATATATATATATATATATATATATTAGGGGTGTAACGGTTCACAAAATTCACGGCTCGATACGATACACTGATGTCATGGTTCGGTTCGGTACGTTTTAGATACAGCAAAATGTAAAAACATCTCAACTTTTCAGAATGCCGCAGGCGCGCCGCGGGTCATGTGACAAGAACTAACCAATCAGCTTCATCCTTTCCCATAACAACGTTGAAAGCTCAGCCAAGATGAAGGAACAGCTGATCATAGTTGTATATGGATTGCAATTTTGAAATAAATTTAGGAGCAGAGCTACTGCAAGCGATATTTAGAGCTATATCTAATCCATTTATCCTTTGCTGAAATTTCCGCGTGTCATGGAGAGAGCACGTCATTGTTGCTTAGCAAAGACAGACGCCTCATGAGCGCTTCTGCCCGAGCGCTTTGGAAAGGAGGAGAAAGCGGCACGACTAGCGTTTTCCACGCGTTTTTAGGCACGATATGTGAACGGCCCCTAAGGCGCTCGCTCACTCAGTATGAAAGTGAAAGTGACGTGACATTCAGCCAAGTATGGTGACCTATACTCAGAATTTGTGCTCTGCATTTAACCCATCCGAAGTGCACACAAACAGAGCAGTGAACACACACAAGCACACTCTGTGAACACACAACCGGAGCAGTGGGCAGCCTTTTATGCTGCGCCGCCCGGGGAGCAGTTGGGGGTTCGATGCCTTGCTCAAGGGCACCTAAGTCGTGGTATTGAAGGTGGAGAGAGCACTGTACATGTACTCCCCCCACCTACAATTCCTGCCGGCCCGAGACTAGAACTCACAACCTTTCGATTGGGAGTCCGACTCTCTAACCATTAGGCCACGACTTACCCTTAAATATGTATGCGATGAAGGCTCGTTGCAAAATGTCTAATGCATTTAACAGACCAGAAATAGAAGATCCTCCAATAACCAACAGGTCTGGTGTTTGGGTGCACTTTGGATTCCCTGTAAGCTATAATGGTGATGACAGAATGAATGGTAAATAGTAAGGTCTCATATCCGCAGCTATAACGTAAATGAAGCCTACCGATCTTTTGCCCTGTTTGAATCAGTTGGAAATGTTGGTCTAAATGCTGCGGGGATAGTTTGCTGCGTGTATGTTTCTCCTTCCGCTGGTGTTTTTTTTTTTGTATTCCCACTGGTGTACCCTATTGTCATGTAGCAGATGCGACATACCGTTGTTTTTTATCCACCACTCTCTTGCCATCACCATTATAGCTTAAAGGGAATCCAAAGTGCACCCAAACACCAGACTTGTTGGTTATTGGAGGATCTTCTATTTCTGGTCTGTAAAATGCATTGGCCACCGCGTACCGTGCATGAACTGCTCGCTCACTCAGCGCGTACTGAATGAGCGAGCGCCTGACTGAGTAGCCTAACATAAACATATAAGTTGGTGGGGGTTTTTTTCTTCGGGAGTGTCAGGGGCGTTGCCTGTTACATCGTTTGGGTTATTGGGCTACCTTGTTGAAAACATATCATTATATTTCTCTTTTTTTTTCAAATATAATTACTTAGTCCAACTAACCGTTCGTTATACATAATGCGTACCGCGTACTGAACCGAAAGCCTCGTACCGAACGGTTCAATACGAATACGCGTATCGTTACACCCCTAATATATAGGTTATGAACTACCAGGCTCAAGACAGCGTAACATGAAATGGGGAGGCCACGCACAGATAACTCAAAATAAACATTAATACAATTTAAACAACAGTTAAATCCAAAAGGGAAGATAAAGGAAACAACAAAAGATCGAATATCAAAGAAAGCTCAAAGTCTGGTGCTTCAGGTGCAGACTTCACTTTATGCTCTATTATGTAAGTAGCTACACAATCAGAAACTATGTTGTTAAATTGTTCTAATACCATTAGACCACACAACCTCTCAAAAGTGTCTGCTCCTGCAGAAACACACCAGCGATTGACATGTTAAATCCCTTGCGACTTCTACATGGATTTGTTTTTCTCAAACCTCTAAAACGCTGTCTATATGTTTCTGGAACAAGTTCGTATGCCTTGAGTACCACTTCTTTTACAACATGGTATACGTTTTGTTGAGATTTTATTAGGGCAATGCTGTGCCTCTTGTGCCTTGTCCACCAAAACACTCTGCAACAGGAAGGTGCACTCCACATCATCCCACACTCTATCTATCCTCAGCAATGTTTTAAAAAAAAAAACACGCCTGGGTCTTTCTCGTTAAATTTCGGTACACCTGTTACCATATTTACAATATTGAAATCTGACTATTTAACCCTGGCTGATCATTTGGTAAATTTTCAGAACCTGCACCTGGCATTTTTCAGACACGTTCCATTTCCTGCGACATTTTCAACTCTTCTAATTTATATTGTATTCTAAACTTTTCAAAGTCTCGCTCACGTCCTCGCTCTTTACTTTTCACCTTTTCCCATTCCAATTGTCTATCCAATGTGCATTCCTTTGTTCTGATTTTTAACAATAATTTTTGCTGCTCAAATGTTGTAAGAATTTGTAACGAAGACTGACTCGGTTGTGGGTTGGAATCCATGTGCAGAGCTTTATTAAGCACAACAGCACAAACAGAGGCTAATGGAGAGCAGACATCGTGGTCAGTAAGCAAGCCAAGGGTCGTATATAATAGCGTCAATCCAAATAGCAAACAAATCCAAATCAGCAATCCAAAAGACAAGGTCAAGGGCAGGCAAAAGACATATATAAGCAAACAATCCGTGAGTATGAGAAACGCTTGGTAGAGACAGGATAAACTGGCAATACTTCGCAACATATTGCACAAACAACATGGCTTATAACAGGTGTAGACAGGAAGTGATGAGAGAAGAAGCGGCAGTGTTCAGTATTCAGGAGACGGCTCCCTCTGGCGGTTGGATGAATGAATAGTGGATGCAGATGTTACAGAATCCCTCCCTCTATGAACACCTCCAGGTGTTCTCCGAGGCCGTCACCTTGGTCTGGGTGCAGGACGAGTAGGGTTTGCCTGGTGGAACTCCTGAGTCAACGATGGGTCTAGAATGTCCTTGGCAGCCACCCATGATCTCTCCTCTGGACCATAGCCTTCCCAGTCCACCAGGTATTGCAACCGGCCCCCATGACGCCTAGAATCCAGAATCTCCTTTTCCAAGTACGCTGGAGCTCCATCAATGTCCAGTGGTGGAGGAGGTTCTCTCTCCTCAGTAGTGGGGCCGGAAGCAGGGTGGACCGGTTTCAACAGAGATACATGAAAAGAAGGAGAGATACGGTAATGAGCAGGAAGCTCAAGCCTGTAAGTTACTGGATTAATCTGCCGTAATATACGAAATGGGCCTACATACCGTGGGCTGAGCTTCCTGCTGGGAAGCCGCAACCGTAGATCCCGAGTCGACAACCAGACCTTCTGACCCGGCTGATAGTTGGGATGGGGACGCCTCCTGCGGTCTGCTTTGATCCTCTGAGCTCTGATCGCCCTTTGCAGCCTCACATGGGCACTGTTCCACACACGTTCACTTCTTCTGACCCAATCGTCCACCGCAGGCACTTTAGAAGGTTCCCCAGACCAAGGGAACATAGGAGGCTGATAACCTAGAACACACTTGAAGGGGGTGAGTCCTGTAGATGAGTGAGTGAGTGAGTTCTGTGCATATTCCGCCCAAGGTAAAAAGTAACTCCAATGTTGTTGTTGCCGACTACAATAAGATCTGAGATAACGTCCCAATTCCTGATTTAATCTCTCAACCTGTCCATTAGCTTGGGGGTGATAGCCAGATGTTAAGCTCACATTAATGTCCAGTTGCTTGCAGAAAGCTTGCCACACACGAGACGTAAATTGCGAACCTCTATCAGAAACTATACTCTCTGGTATCCCATAAACACGGAAAACATGGTGAAACAATGCTTGTGCAGTTTCCATAGCTGTAGGTAGGCCCTTTAGTGGGATAAGACGGCAAGACTTAGAGAAACGATCAATAATTACCAGGATTGTGGTGTAGCCATTGGAGCTGGGCAGATCTGTAACGAAGTCCACAGCCAAGTGTGACCAGGGGTGTTGAGGAATTGGTAGAGGTTCAAGAAGACCAGCTGGTAATTCTCGTGGTGTCTTGGACTGAGCACACACACTGCAAGACTTGACATACATAGAAACATCATTAATTAGATTAGGCCACCAAAAGGAGTTACGCACCATTTCTACTGTCCGTTGAATACTAGGATGCCCGTAGCTTAAAGATGTATGCACCCATTGTATAATTCGTTGGCGGAGAGACACAGGGACATAATGACGGTCAGGGGGACAATCTGGTGGCGTGGTTTCTGTTTGTCTTTCACGTTGTAGTTCCTCCATTATATCCCAGCGAATGGGTGCCACAATCACTGAAGGAGGTAGAATAGGACCTTGGCAACAAGAAGTTTCATTTGAATCAAATTGTCGTGAAAGTGCATCAGCCTTGCCGTTCTTGCTTCCTGGACGGTAAGTGACTGTGAATTGAAACCTAGTGAAAAATAATGACCAACGGGCTTGTCTAGGGTTTAGACGTTTAGCACACTTAATGTACTCTAAATTCTTGTGGTCCGTAATAACCTGGAAAGGATGGCGAGCTCCCTCCAACCAGTGTCTCCACTCTGCCAGTGCTGCTTTAATTGACAACAGTTACTTATTACCCACATCATAGTTCCTTTCTGCGGTTGTTAGCGTTCTGGAAAAAAAGCACAGGGAAATACTTTTCCAGGGTTCCCATGTCTCTGCGACAGAACTGCTCCAATGCCGAAGTCAGAGGCATCTACTTCTACAATGAATGGTAAGTCAGGATCCGGATGTTTCAAAATTGGGGCTGTAGTAAAACTAGTTTTCAGAGTCTCAAAGGCTGTTTGAGCAGACTGAATCCAAGATAATTTCTTCGGTTTACCCTTAAGCAATGAGGTTAGAGGGGCTGCAATGGAACTGTAGTTACGGATAAACCTCCTATAAAAGTTAGCAAATCCCAAGAATCTCTGTAGCTCCTTAAGCGTGGTAGGACGTGGCCACTCTGTGATTGCCTCAACCTTTCCAGTGTCCATCTCTACTCCTTTGTGACTTATCTTGTAACCAAGAAAGGTGGTACTAGAGACGTGGAACTCACATTTCTCTGCCTTGACACATAGATTGTTAGCCAGTAGTCGGGACAGAACATTTCTTACATGATTGATGTGTTGCTCACGTGTCTTTGAATAGATCAGAATATCATCAATGTAAGCAATAACATAGTGATTCAGAAGGTCACGGAAAATCTCATTAATGAATGATTGAAAAACAGACGGGGCATTGGCCAGGCCATACGGCATAACAGAGTATTCATAGTGCCCCCTAGTGGTGATAAAGGCGGTCTTCCGCTCATCACCTTCTCTGATTCTGATTAAATTATAGGCACTGCGCAGATCCAATTTGGTGAAAATAGTGGCTTCACGTAACTGTTCTAATGCAGGAGGAACTAATGGAAGTGGATACCTGTTCTTGATGGTCACTGTGTTGAGACCACGGTAATCTATGCAGGGACGTAGACCTCCATCCTTTTTTTCAACAAAGAAGAAACCCGATGCTGCTGGTGACGTGGAAGGACGGATGAAACCAGATGCTAGAGCCTCCTCAATGTAATTTTCCATGGCCTGCGTTTCAGGAATGGTTAATGGATATACCTTGCTCTTGGGAGGTGTAGTGTTCGGTAACAGTTCGATTGCGCAGTCCCAGGGGCGGTGAGGAGGTAATTGGGTGGCCTTGGTTTTGCTGAAGACCTCATTGTAGTCAGAATGCTCTGGGGGAGTAAAAACTGATTCATTAGATGCAGGGCTTTCAATACTGGTGGTTAAACAGGGGAATTGTAACTGGAGTTGAAGACAATGGCTGTTACAGTATGGCGACCATTTAGTAAGCTCCTTGGAGCTCCAGGAAATTTGTGGATCATGGATAGTCAGCCATGGATTACCCAATACTACTGGATGTTGTGGTGTAGATGTGACATACAAAGAAATGGTCTCTGAGTGGAACAGGCCAATTTTTACAGTAACGGGCACAGTTTGATGGGTAATTCCTCCACCAATAGGTTGGCTATTTATGGCAGTGATGTTAATAGGTGGTACGCACTGGATAACAGGTATGTTGAGTTCACGGACCAATTCATGATGAATCAAATTTAAGGCAGAACCGGAGTCAATTAGTGCTGGAACACAATGAGCAGAATTAGCATGGTTGAGTGTGAGGAGAAGAGTAAAACAACTGGTCAGCATATTAGTTAAGGACGTACTCACTTTGATCTGGGAGGGCTTGTTAGGGCATGAACGACACTGATGACCTGGTTGACCACAGTAGAAACACAAACGATTAACTCGGCGTCGTTCCTTTTCCTCCACAGAGACTTTAGTTAAACCAATCTGCATGGGCTCAGCGGGTTCCTGATAATTAGTGGTTGGGGTGGACATTGAAGTAGCAAGCGAACTCGAAGGATTATTACGTAGCAGATTATCAATTTTTATAGCCATTGAAATCAGTTGGTGGAGATCAGAGCCAACGTCCTTGCATTCCAGTTCGGCCTGTAGTGTTTGATTGAGGCCCTGCTTAAACACTGGTTTCAGTGCTACCTCATTCCAACCACTCTGTGCCGCTAGGGTGCGAAATTCAACTGCATAATCAGCAGCAGTGCGATTCCCTTGACGTAACTGTAGTAGCTGCATTGAAACGTCTCTCCCACCCGCTGGGTATTCAAATACTTCACGTAGTTGTGTGGAGAAATAATCAAATGAGGTTCGTATATTATCATTCTGGTCCCAAACCGCTGATGCCCACTCGAGAGCCCTTCCCGTTAACAATGACATCATGAATGAGCACTTAGTTGAGTCTCTCAGAAACGCCTCAGGCTGGCTACCGAAATAGATGGTGCACTGACGCAAAAATCCCCTGCATTTTTCAGGTGAACCATCAAACTTATCGGGTAAAGAAAATCTTACCGGATCAGGCCTGGTCGGTGGAAGGGACTGAATGTATCGTGTCAGGTATTCATTTGTAGCTTGCAGAGATGAGAGTTGGCCCTGGAACTCCTGTATCATCACTCTCTGATAACTAAACGTGGCCTGTAGTTGAGATAACTCTGCTGGATTCTGGTCAGGCGAAGTATTCTGTAATGAAGACTGACTCGGTTGTGGGTTGGAATCCATGTGCAGAGCTTTATTAAGCACAACAGCACAAACAGAGGCTAATAGAGAGCAGATATCGTGGTCAGTAAGCAAGCCAAGGGTCATATATAATAGCGTCAATCCAAATAGCAAACAAATCCAAATCAGCAATCCAAAAGACAAGGTCAAGGGCAGGCAAAAGACATATATAAGCAAACAATCCGTGAGTATGAGAAACGCTTGGTAGAGACAGGATAAACTGGCAATACTTCGCAACATATTGCACAAACAACATGGCTTATAACAGGTGTAGACAGGAAGTGATGAGAGAAGAAGCGGCAGTGTTCAGTATTCAGGAGACGGCTCCCTCTGGCGGTTGGATGAATGAATAGTGGATGCAGATGTTACAGAATTTCCCAAATAACTTCTTATCTCTGTCATAAGCGGAGGTAAAGATCCTCCACATCAGATTGTGTATCCAAAGTCAAAACCATCCTTTCCACAATTTTTTCTTTAACAGGATTACAAAGTTTCCTAACTTAGCTGATTTAGGTAAAGCCAATTCAATACCAAAATGCTCACTCGCATTGCGCAACTGTTTTCTTATCATATTAATAACATGTATTGTGTCAATGACAATTGTTGGCAGCACAAACAGTTTCCAGTTCTCTCTCTACAGCGGACAGAAGTCTTGCTCAAACTCGGGTTTTCCTCTGAACAATGTTCCTCACAGGAAAGTTGTGTCATGATAAAAAAATGAGTTGGCAAAGCCATTTGATGGAGAAATAACGGCAATAAAGAAATGCTCGGGAATTGGTGTCGATATAGAGTTAGAGATGGTGAATGTGGTTAAAAGTTGAGTCGCATATAACACATGAAATAAATCACCATCGTGTTTTAAATCAGAGAGGCTTGATTAAGTGCTGGAAATAACGGATGATGTTACGAAACAATCACAGTTATACACAGATGTAGTGGAGTGAAAACTACTGCATCCAGATGTTTTAGATAAATGTAAAAGTATTCACATTTCCACGTTTTTCTTTATTTAAATATTCAGCTGCAGATCTCAGTTTAAAAGATTCAGTTTGTTTTCCATTTTATTTAATTCCATATTCTCTCTGTTTAAATGCTTATGATTTCATATAATAATATTATATTATAAACTCAATGAAAAAAATCAATCTCAAAAAGGGAATTCAAGAGCAATATCATTATTTTTATATAATATTAAACTTTTTAATATCATATTATTATAAGCTCTTTCTGAGTCTGATAAAGAATGTAACTATTCAGTGTGAGATTAAAAAAAAAATCAGTTACATCAAGGTTCAAATCAAATATAAATTAGATATTAAGTTAAGAATTAAAAGTAGGGATGTCCCGATGAGTTAAAAGACCTGTTATACACTACACTACAGCTAACCATACACACAAATCCATCATATATATGTATATGTATATGTGTGTATATATATATATATATATATATATATATGTGTGTGTATATATTTGTATGTATGTATGTATGTGTATATATATATATATATATATATATGTGTGTGTATATATTTGTATGTATGTATGTATGTATGTGTATATATATATATATATATATATATATATATATATATGTGTGTGTATATATTTATGTATATATATATATATATATATATATATATATATATATATATATATATATACGTATATATATATATATATATATATATATATATATATATATATATATATATACACACACACATATATGTATATATACGTATATATGTATATTTATGTGTATATATATATATATACATATATATATATATATATATATATATATATATATATATATATATATATATATATATACAAGTCTTCAAAATATATAATAAATATGTTTTATGTGACGTCCGTAAAGCATGTGTATTCCCAAATCTAAAAAAGCCTATAAAGCATGTTCATAAACTGATACTTTACTGATGTCTGGACTCTGTTTGGGATTTAGAAAAACTTAAAGAGATGGTTCAATATATTGTTTATGAATAGGCTCCATTCTGTGAAAATGTATATTTCACACAAATATTGAATGGACGCAACAAAATAAAATGGGCGACGCTCCACTCAGGGCTCCCATAGTTCTGATTGGGCTCAACCCTCCCCGCGGGATCGAGACAGAGACATGCTGCTGAGAAGAGTATGAGCGGAGCTACGTTATTCTGACCGGAGCGAGGAGCGGATTTTTTTAACCCCTTTACGGTCAAAGATCAGCGACGGCCCCAGTTTATTATTGTTTCACTTTCACAGCACATTAAACATCACTCTCTTACTTGAGCTGGACAAACTGTGCATCAATTGAAAGTTTAAAGCTTCTAGCTTTGATATTTGACCAATATTTTGATAAAATATTGTTGCAGTAACAGTTATGTAGTAATTTATGTCAGGAGTGCAAAATAATAAATCCTTATTATGCCAAAGAGCCTCTCCCAGCGATCTGTGTGTGCAGTCCTGTGTCCTTGTGCTGTGTGTCAGACAGACTCTGATTGGTCCTTAGCCTTGTCAATCTTTAGAGTCCCATAACCAAACAGCATCACTTCGTGTCACATGGGTTGTGTACACTTCCTGGTTGATATCTGACAACAACAACAACAACACAGATACACCTCAGTAAACACAAAATATCCAACTAATAAACCCGCAATTACGATAGTAAAGCTTGATATGAGATTTTCTTTGATTTGGGGCATTTTTAAAATGCTAACTTGTGCAGTGATGTAAAAGGCTATAAATAGCATATTTTTACAACCGTAAATGACCAAATTCCACTCGTGATCGTAAAAGGAAGTTATTATAAACACTCGATCAGGGTTTAAAGTGAGTTTTGAGTAAAAGTGTACTAATAATTTCATAAATTGTCTGATGTAGCTTGATGCTAACGTTAGGTTATAATGACAGCAAAAGTTAAAATATATACATATTTTATAAGTTTCTTTGGAAAGAACATCTGCTAAATGCCTTACAGTAAATTAAATGTGCTGTTTCATAATCATATTGTTCACATTTTGATTTACTATGATTCTGTACAGGTCAGTTTGAGATTGAGAAACCAGGATGTCCCACACTGTCATACCCATGAACTCTTCAACACTCATCATTCAACTGCAACCAGCAACACAAACCGCACCTGGGACGACGCTCACAAATGCTCCTGGGACGACAGGAGTTTCACCTCTTCAAGGACTTCAGAAATTTCTGAAAGGACAACCAAAAGCCCTTGGGGTGAGAAATGTCTCAGAAACTCAAGTATATGACCCTGGACCATAAAAATCAGCCTTAAGCTACACAGATATATTTATAACAATAGCCAATAATACTTTGTATGTATCAGAATTATATATTTTTTCTTTTACACCAAAAATATTTAGGATATTAACAAAGTTCCATAAAGATGTTTTGTATATTTCCATTTGGAAATATATCAAAACTTCATTTTGATTGGTTTTGCACCCTCAGATTCCAGATTTTCAAATAGTTGAATCTTAGACAAATACTGTCCTATCCTAACAAATCATAAATTACTGGAAGGCTTATTTATTCATCCTTAATGTGCTGTATAAATCTAAAAAAATTGACACTTGAGACTGGTTATGTGTTTTTTTATTTGTGCATGTCAGTGTGTCAAGTCAAGTCTGCTTTATTGTAAATTCTTCCACATGTAGAGAACATACATAAAGAGAATTTAAATTGTGTTACACTTAGACCCATGGTGCATACAGATAACACTAACAGTGGAGCCTAAAAATCTAAATCCGGTGGACGGACCTGGGGATGCGGGATCTGGGGGTGTTGGGGGGTAGTGGGTCATAGTTATGTGGTGCCTGGGGCAGAAGAGGGAAGGGGGCAAGTTTGAGAGCGAGTTCAGATTCCTTATAGCCTGATAGATGAAGCTGTACTTCAGTCTGCAGTAGAGCTGGGGGGTTTGAACAAAAATTTATATCGCAGTTTTTTTCTAAATTATGCCAGATTCCCGGTTTATGACATTTTTTTTTTTTATGCATAATCAGCTGTACAATGCATTTTCTGCTGGTTGTTATTCCAAGACGTGCTTTTAGCCCTACAGCACTTGCATAAAATGGTTTGTTTGGTCAACGTCTGATTTTTGGAAACCAACAACAGACCAGGCTCATCTTTTTGGCACAAGTTTTTCTGTGTCATGTTCTGCTAGTTCTGCAGCATCCATCTTCCCTGTAACGCCTGTTTCACACATACTCCGCCTGCAGTGCATATGCAGTCTGCAGCACGGACTCATTGTGCTTTCACACAGGACGCGTTTGCAGTCCGCTACTGATACGCGTTGGTTTAGTCCACAAACACAACATTTGTTCATTCTTTTGATACATATATACATATGATATTTTTTTCAGCATTGTGAGTCTTTTATCACAGAACAGTAACAATCTTTCATAGTTATATAAATTAGTTTAAACTCAATAAATATAAACAACGCATTATTCATGCACTTTACTTCTAGGTTTGTATAATAAGCTGCTCAAGCAAGAGGCAAAACATTTAAACACAATAATTAGCCTACTTTTCTTGTTAAAATATTTAATATTAAAACACAGACAGAAACAGTTTTGCATTTAAATCTTTATCACAAGCAACCCCACGGGTCTTAATGAACTTTGTTTTTCTGCCTCCATCAAAGTGAATACATAAATTGTTTTCCTTGCTTATCAAAAAGTGCACTTTTTCTTGTTTTAAACCTAGCCAAAAACCAATGTGTTGCATGTGAAACAGCTTTAATTAGTATACATTTATTGTGAAATGACTGCATTTCAGTGTCAATCCATGATAATTTTTCCCACGAACAATGCGCTTTCACTTTAATTCAGCACATGCAGCACAGCAAAAATAGACTCGGTATGTAAACAATCGCTGCACTGATGCAGACGCACCGCTCCTGGAATGCACTGACAGACCGCAACCTTGTGCAGTGTAAATGCTGAAATCCGTTAACATGGGTGCGTAAAAAAATATGCACCGCATACGCACTGCAGACGGAGTATGTGTGAAACAGGCCTTATAATGTAACACCAGAGCACTACTGTGTTTACCCTCACCAGGCCTTACAGTCGCTACATAGAAGTGCAACATTGTAAAGGGTCCGTCTGAAACAGTGTCACGCGGCCGCGGTGCAGCATAATTAAATAATTAAACACATCAGTATTGGAGTATATTACAAATTTATATCGTAATGAAAATATACACCGGTTTTCGGTATGAACCAGTATACCGCCCAGCACTAGTCTGCTGGTCCTGGCCTTGAGACTCCGCAGTCTCCTCCCTGATGGCAGCAGACTGAAGAAGCTGTGTGATGGGTGTGTGGGATCAACTGTGATGCAGAGGGCTTTACGAGTGAGACAGGTTCCATAAATGTCCTGGAGGGAGGGGAGAGAGACACCAATGATCTTCTCAGCTGCTCTCACTATGCGTTGCACAGTCTTTCGGCAGGACGTGTTGCAGGCACCATACCACACAATGACGCAGCTCATCAGGATGCTCTCGATGGTGCCTCTGTAGAAGGTGTACATGATGGGGGCCGGGGCTCTGGCTCTCCTCAGTTTGCGGAGGAAGTAGAGACGCTGTTGTGATTTCTTGGCCAGTGCTGCTGTGTTGTTAGTCCAGGAGAGGTCCTCTGTGATGTGCACACCCAGGAACTTGGTTTCTTTCACTCTCTCCACAGTCGCACCATTGACAGTCAGAGGAGCTTGCCGAGTGTGCACTCTCCTGAAGTCAACAACAATCTCCTTTATCTTCTCCACGTTCAGAGAGAGATTGTTGTCACTGCTTCACCCGACCAGGTGTCTTACCTCATTCCTGTAGTTTGTCTCATCTTTGTTGCTAATGAGACCCACCAGTCGTGTCATCTGCCAACTTAATAAAGAGGTTGGAGTTGTGTGACGGTGTGCAGTCATGGGTCAGCAGAGTGAAGAGGAGGGGGCTCAGCACACATCCTTGGGGGGCCCCAGTGTTCAGTGTGATGGTCCTGGATGTGTTGCTGCTGACCCGTACTGCCTGAGGTCTTCAAATCAGAAAGTCCAACAGCCAGTTGCACAGCAAAGTGTTGAGCCCCAGCTGGATCATTTTGTAAATGAGCTGTGGAGGGATGATTGTGTTGAACGCTATACTGAAGTCTATTAACAGCATTCTGACGTATGTATGAGTCCTTTTTGTCCAGATGTGTGAGTGCTGAGTGGACGGCAGTGGCGATGGCATCATTGGTTGACCGGTTGGGAGGGCGGGAGGGGGGGAGGGCAAACTTGATATGGTGCATGACTAGCCATTCAAAGCACTTCATGATAATAGGAGTGCAACTGGATGGTAGTCATTGAAGCAGGATGGAGATGGCTTCTTCGGGACTGGAATGCTGGTGGTAGTTTTGAAACATGTGGGAACAAAAGCCTGACTAAGTGAGATGTTGAAAATGTCTCTCAGTACACGGCCAGGAATGTTGTATACGGCAGTATATTCCCTCCGCAGATAGAACAGCCGGCACTAAATAATCTTAAACTCCAGTAGGGCTGAGCAGTGTTTGCAGGTGACAACAGCATCGTGGCACCACGCGTCTGTGATGTAAACACAAAGCCCGCCTCCCCAGGTTTTTCCTCCCGCGACGAAAGCTCTGTCTGTTAGATAGCACGTCAGCTGGTCAAGCTGTATAGCGCCGTCTGGAACACTGTTGCTAAGCCATGTTTCCGTGAACACAAAAACACAACAATCTCTTTCAGTCCTCTGAATTGAACGTAGTAGTTGAAAGCAGTCGTTTATTGTCCAAAGAGCGTACGTTAGCAAGTATGATGGTGGGGATAGCTGGCTTGTGTGGGTTAGCCGTTAGTCTAGCCTGCTTCCTCTCACAACGCTTGTGACGCCTCCACTCTGGGGGAGATGCAGTAGTGGGGGTCAGTGATGGTGTAGGCCTCAGGAGCAGACCAAGGTCCCGCAACTCTTCGGCGTGCGCCGAGTTTAACTCTAAAAATGTGGTTCTGCCGACATCCAGCAGAAACCCATGACTGTATGCGCACTTAAAGACAAGTAGACATGATAAAGACGTACAAAAACACTGCGACTCACAAGACAAAAAACATGAAAACACCGTCGGGAGCATGAAAAGCCGCTGTGTGTGGAAGCACTGACAAAAAAAAAGAAGGAAGTTAGCAAATATATACATTAATACATTTTAAAGAGAAGCCGTGCACACATAAAGCATACACAATATTTATTGAAGAATGAGACTTATTGTATTGGTGGTAGTGCAGGAAAGACACCAGTATAAGATCAGGTTTATCAGTTACAGAGTAAAATAGTAAAGATTACAGTGTGTCAGTCACAGAGAACAATGTTGTAGGAGCTGCAAAAAATGGGAAGTAATCCAGTCTTGCACATCTGCGAATACAAATGACATTCATACAATCATAATTCCACACTTATTATGATATTTTTCTAGTACAATCTTAAGTCCATAACTACAGCAGCCATATTGTATATTTAATATTTTCCCGCTTTATGAAAGACTCTCATGCTACTCACACTTCTTTTTGTGCCCCACAGACGGTCCAGATAATGATCGGTGTGATGACTTTCCTGTTAGGCATTGTGTCTACAGTTTATGCAGTACCCATCTTTGTCTATACTGGTGTTACTTACTGGGGATCATTCTTCGTAAGAAACCACTATACAATTAAGTGTACTGTCTTATAAAACGAGGTACATATTTCAACCCAAACCTCAATTTTGTCCTTTCTCTCTCTTCTCAGTACATTGCCGCAGGTTCACTCTGCATTGCTGCAGAAAACAAAATTAATTCACCTTCCAGTTTGTGTTTGGTATGTACATAACACTTATTTTGGGGTCTTAGCACCAGCTGGAAGTACAGAAATAGTGTTCTGTTGTGATTGTACTGATTTTCTAGAACTCGGGGAACCATGGCTGAGTAGAAAACTCAGGGGCCCATGGCGGAATGGCCTCGGATCCCTTAATGAAGCAATATAAAATATATATGTATGGTATAAAGTGGTATATACACAGGATATTTTGAGTATTCACACCAAATGGCATCAAAGTTGCACATGTAGGAGGTGCTTCAACTCCTCAACACTGTAACTGTAGGATTGTTAATGTTGAAAATGAATATGAATCTTCATCATATGAAAATAATAATATGAAAACATGGCCTCTATCAGTCAATCATCTTTCAGCTAATAAAAACGTCAAAAGTGCATTTTTATTACACTTCATATACTTTTCTATGTACATTAACATGGTAACACAATTTTTTAAAGTCTTTCTTTTTTATTAATCTGTTTTGTGTTTTTTTTCTGCCTATAGGTGAATGCTTCACTGGGAATGAACGTTTTCAGTACGATAACCGCAGGCATTGCCATTATTTTACTTTCACTAGACTTTGTTATATGGCCATACCATTACTGCGATGATTCTTCCTGTTATTTAGAGGAACAGTATGATGTATGTCATCAACTTTTATATTCACAATTAACATCAAATTGTGTCAAAATGAAAATGTTATTTAATATTTACCATAAGATCACTGTGTGGTCAGTACACAAGCCTTAATAAGCACTCTTCTGTTCACTGTTTTTATCTGGCATTTCAGAAGTAGTTTAAAGTATATAATATACATATTTTATATATAATTGTAAACTCAGTCTAGTTTGACATATCAGGGCCAGATTTACTAACAGCTTGTGCCAGTGCAAACCCTAATTTGGCGTTAATAAACTTCTGTCAACATTTACTAAAGACAGTGAAATATTAGCAATGTAAAGGACAGTTTTTTGTGGCTAACGTTACTGCATATGCATTTATTGGTAAGTGTTTCCCTTTCAGGCACAAAATTATTTAAATGAATCATGCAACATAATTAACTAAGGTTTGTGCTGTCAAGCTAATTTGCCTTTTTAGTAAATCTGGCCCTAAAATTGTAATATAAAGCTTCACAGATGGTTGATTCTGGAATGCTGAACTCTGATTGTACAAGTGTGAGTAGAAATGATAATGGATTATTTGTGTTAATGTTGATTTTTCTCTCAGACTCTCTTCAGGGGAATCAGAGGGGTATTAATGTTATTCGACGTGTTCGAGTTTATCATCTCCATCTGTCTGTCAGCATTTGCCTGTAAAGCCAATGCCTACAGTTCTCCTGCTCTGGTAAGTTATGAGCCAAATACTCACAAACAAGAAGTTTGAAAAGTGCTTGTGTTAACTGAACTGATATGTATATAAAATGGACATGGTTACTTTTGAAGCTGTTGACACTTGGGTTCACACTTTACAAGAACCGACAAACACTATGTTACAATACAAATATTTATTATAGTTCTTTAATCTCAAATGTTGAAACCATTGAGTTCTCCACTTGTAAAATTGAGTTTTATTCTCCTGTCCACAGAAATGTTTGAAATGAATGTTTGAAATGTTTTATGTCAATGTAAGTGAACTCAGCACACATCGTGTTCCCAAACATTAAACCTGCAGCACTTGCGTTTCCCTAAAAACATACTGCATAAAACTTTAATTAAATTTCATGCCACATGGTTTTACATGCATAAATTTAACCTATTATTAACACAAATTCAAAATAAACTAAAATAGTCTGTAATGTTGTTGCATATGGTATATAACACAAATATTTGTTGTTCATATATTGATGATTAACTACTCTCTCTGTCACACATTTCTGCCATATTTGTAGATTTTAAACGCCTATTATGTATATTTGTCATTCTTATCAAAGCGCTGACCAACACACAATGTGTTGTGGGCAATTTTAGCTGTTAAGAGTGTGCACAGACCTGCAGTTTGAATTTTAACCGTATAGTAAGTTGAACCAACATCACAAAAAGTGACATATATGTGTAATCTGGAGCAGTGATTAGCGACCGTGGCTGGAGAGTATGTATCTACTTCATCAGATTTCCGAGCTTTTCTCAATATTATTCATGAGAATGAACTCTTATGATCCAATCACTGTGCTGTGATATGTTGAGGACGTCTTACAGCGTAGAACTCAAATCTCATGAAAGAGCAAAGACTACTGATTTAACTAAAACCAGTTGGGGCTGTCAATGGGGGACCTGAGTTCCAAACAAAGACATGAAGATGCATCTTAAAGTTCCTTGATGCTTTTTATTTACTCAACAATTCCATTAATGTTCAATAAATGTTGAGCATGTTAAGTGCAGACAAGTACATTGGTATTTCCATGTGTGTGTATGTGGTCTTAAAACAAGCATTGAAAATGAAGTCGACAGGTTCAGTAAAATATCATGAATGTAATAAAATGCTTCTCACTAGTAATTTTTTCTAGTTGTTTATGTGCAATGAATGTTTTTCCTGAGGTAAATGTGACTTTACCCGACATTGTTCATGTGTTTTACTGACGTCTGTGGTAAAAAAAATAAATACACATTTGATGATTAAAATTGACAGAATTTGAAAGCTGATACTTTGTTACTTTTAATCAGAAATAAAGTACAAAACTCATTGCGATTATTGGATGGCAGGTGTGCTTCAAAATGTAAAAATGTATGTACGTGTAGCTGGTGCAACCAGCCCTTGATCTCGAGGATGCCCCCTAAAAATATCATTACAAGCGACTCTGTATTGTAAATAATATAATGGACATATACTTTACCTGTGTAAGTAGTAAAACAATATAAGTGCAAAAAAGTGTTTCAAGTTCAGAAATGTTTTAAATCCCCCCTCCCTTGCCTCACAGTGGTTTGGTCCACTGCCTGCTTTCTCCCTTTACCTCACTGATAAAAACGAGTCCAATACGAGAGAGCAAAGTTCCTTAGTAGTTATGTGTAAGTAAATTAGGCTGTCAAGGCTATTTTATTCTTTATCTTTAATACAGATCATGCTGGATCATAATAAATTAGTCATGACAAAAATATGATGTATTTTTCTTATGAGTGATTATATGGTTACCATTTAAAACTTTAGCTTGTCATTCACTACAACTAACACTGCGATAAGCCTGTGCGTGAACTTATATTAGGCTAATATTGAACTACTGATGTTTTGGGCTTTGCTCAGGACAATGTTAAGGGGCAGATCAGTGGGCGCTCGTCAGCTGTGGATGAGAAAGAACCGCTAAAGGATAAAGTTATTTCCTTAACATCATCTGATCCGAGGCCAGTGCACTGCTGGGTTCGGCCCAGGAAAAGCAGGAGATGTCTGAGGATGACGAAGAAGCTGAGGCTGAACCTTCCCAATCCTCCTGCCCTGTGTATGATGAGCTGTTGGAGGTTAGGGATTGTGCCATGGAGAGGCTAGACTTGCAGTGGAAGCAGGCTAAGAAAGTGACACCGCAAGGTCTCAGGTCTATAAGCTAAACACGAGGGTTTTTTCTCCCTTGTTGCTACTAGGGATCTGTTGAAAGCATTCCTTCAACAAGCTTACGTAAGAGCAAACAGTAGCCCCTGTGTGACAGGCCAAGGCTTAATATGATGCTAGGCTCTACGTCGTATCCCTTTAAAGGAATCTATTCTTGATTCCAAGTTTTGAACTCTACCCCAGGCCCAGGAGTCTGGCCCTAACAACGTAAGGGATAATGTCACGCACAGCTATCTAAATGTCCCAGGGGCAACTCTGATGGAAATGGTAGAGTTGGTGTCACAGTGTCTGGGTTGTGTTCCCTGGGGTTCCACTAGATGTCCTCCTTTCTCACGGTGTCTGTCACCAGATCACTTCCTGTTCCCTTATTTGGTCACCTTCCTCCTTGTTGTGTAATTGATTGTTTCCCCACCTGTCTCCTGTTTCCTCATTATCTTTCTGTGTATAAATACCCAGTCTGTCTTAGTCTGTGTTACGGAGTCCTTGTTTAATGTTGAATGTTATTCCTTGTCCGTCACTCTTGCCTTGTCGTCTTGTCTTGCTTTCATGTTTATGTTGGATTTGGATTCTCTGGTTTTGACCCTGCCTGGACTGTTTACCCCTTTGGATTTGCCCTATAAATAAAGATACATACCTGCACATGGTTCTCTCTTCTCGTTCCTGAAACGCTCCTCGTGACAGAAGGACTCCGTCATCAAGAGAACCAGCAGGTATGTCTGCCCATGCCTCATCCCCAGTCACAGAGCGGGAAAGAGGCGGTTTTGAAGGAACTCGCCTGGTGGTTTTCCGCGGAACCAGGGGAGGTCGTCGAGGAGGAGGTGGGCGAGAGGAAGCACGGCGCAAGATGGCCACCGACCCAGCGCCGCTGTGGTGCGTAACCACCAACCCCGCACCACGAGGCCAGATGGAAGCCAGCCTCACCCCACAGGGCAAGATGGCTGGCAGCTCAACACCAACGCCCAAGAGGGCCGCTGATACTCTTCTCGACTACTTCAAGATGCTATCGAGAATACTAGAAGTTCCCAAGACGGTTCACGTCATGGCTGCTGAGCCAGCGCTTCAGCACAAGATGGCCGTTAACCCAGCGCCACAGCTCAAGATGGCCGCTGAGCCAGCGCCACAGCACAAGATGGCCGCCAGCCCAGAGCCAGCTTAGAGCCACCAGCTTAGAGCCACAGACCAAGATGGCCACCAGTTTAGAGCCACAGCACAAGATGGCCGCCAGCCCAGAGCCACAGCACAAGATGGCTGATTCAACGCCTGAGTCGCCAGTACAGGTGCCACCGACTCGCCGTCATAGAGGGCGGAGGACGAGGAGACAGGCGTCGACCGTCCCTCAAGGTGCCCGATGCTGTTCCAGACGCCGAGGCGGTGCCCAATGCTGTTCCAGAGGTCGAGGCGGTGCCCGATGCGGTTCCCGAGGCCAAGGCTGTTCCCGAGGCAGAGGCTGTTCCTGAGGAGGTGCTCGATGCTGTTCGAGAGGCCGAGGCGGTGCCCGAGGCGGTGCCCGATGCGGTTCCCGAGGTGGTGCCCGATGCGGTTCCCGAGGCGGAGGCGGAGGCTCTTCCCGAGGAGGTGCCCGATGCTGTTCCCGAGGCCGAGGCTGTTCCCGAGGAGGTACTCGATGCTGTTCGAGAGGCCGAGGCGGTGCCCGATGCAGTTCCCGAGGCGGTGCCCGATGCGGTGCCCGATGCAGTTCCCGAGGCGGTGCCCGATGCTGTTCCCGAGGCGGTGCCCGATGCTGTTCCCGAGGCGGTGACCGAGGCGGTGCCCGATGCAGTTCCCGAGGCGGTGCCCGATGCAGTTCCCGAGGCGGTGCCCGATGCCGAGGCGGTGCCCGAGGTCGTTCCCGATGTGGTGCTCGATGCTGTTCTGGAGGCTGAGGCGGTGCCCGATGTCGAGGCAGTGCCCGAGGCCAAGTCCGATGCGGTGCCCGAGACCGCTCCCAAAGCCGTTACCAAGGCGGTGCTTGACGCCATTCCCGATGCAGTGTCCGAGGTCGCTCCCGATGTCTTGACCGAGGTGGTGCCCGAGACCGTTCCAGAGCCAGGACCAGTCACTGATGACCCTCCAGAGCCAGGGCCAGTCACCGGTTACCCTCCAGAGCCAAGTCAAGTCACTGGGTGGCCGGCTGCTCCGTCCTGGGGGACTCCGATGTTGACCACAAGGACGTGGTGGTCGTCCGCTCCACCCTGGGGGGCTCTGGCGGTGACCACAAGGCCGTGGCGGTCTTCCGCTCCGCCCTGGGGGACTCTGGCGGTGACCACGAGGACGTGGTGGTCATCCGCTCCGCCCTGGGGGGCTCTGGCGGTGACCACGAGGCCGTGGCGGTCTTCCGCTCTGCCCTGGGGGACTCTGGCGGTGACCACGAGGACGTGGCGGTCTTCCGCTCCGCCCTGGGGGACTCTGGCGGTGACCACGAGGACGTGCCGGTCGTCCGCTCCGCCCTGGGGGACTCTGGCGGTGACCACGAGGACGTGGCGGTCGTCCGCTCCGCCCTGGGGGACTCTGGCGGTGACCACACGGCTGTGGTGGTCGTCCGCTCCGCCCTGGAGGACTCTGACTTTGACCACAAGGTCGTGGTGGTCTTCCGCTCCGCCCTGGAGGGCTCTGGCCTTGACCACATGGCTGTGGTGGTCATCTGCTCCGCCCTGGTGGACGCCTCAACATGTCCTTCATGGACTTCTGTTTTGTGTTTTTTGAGTTCTGTTATGTTTCTGTCTGTTCCTTTTAGTTTGTCTGGCCCTCCTTTCCTCCCCCTGAACCTCCTCCGGTCCTCCTCCCTCCTGGTATCCCTGTTTTATGTTTACATTTCTGGTGTTGTTTTCCTTTTCCGGCCCTCCGTCCCTCCCCCTGAGCCTCCACCTGTCCACCTCCCTCCTGGTCTCTGTGTTGTGTCTTGTCTTGGAGCGTCTGGGAGCCGCTCTGTAGAGGGGGGGTACTGTCACAGTGTCTGGGTTGTGTTCCCTGGGGTTCCACTAGATGTCCTCCTTTCTCACGGTGTCTGTCACCAGATCACTTCCTGTTCCCTTATTTGGTCACCTTCCTCCTTGTTGTGTAATTGATTGTTTCCCCACCTGTCTCCTGTTTCCTCATTATCCTTCTGTGTATAAATACCCAGTCTGTCTTAGTCTGTGTTACGGAGTCCTTGTTTAATGTTGAATGTTATTCATTGTCCGTCACTCTTGCCTTGTCGTCTTGTCTTGCTTTCATGTTTATGTTGGATTTGGATTCTCTGGTTTTGACCCTGCCTGGACTGTTTACCCCTTTGGATTTGCCCTATAAATAAAGATACATACCTGCACATGGTTCTCTCTTCTCGTTCCTGAAACGCCCCACGTGACAGTTGGTACTTACTGCTTGCCATGGTTCTGGCCTGCACTCTCCTCAACATGGCAGCGTAGGTATACTGTTCCCCATAGTGACTCCTAGAGGACACAGTTTAAAGTTCCCTTGAAAGGGAACGTCCCAGGTTACTTATGTGACCATGGTACCCTAAGTAGGGAATGAGACACTGCGTTCTCTAGCTTCATGCCATGCTTTGGACGCAAGTTTCAGACGAAAAAGTGAATCACTTGTTCTCCTGGCGCCTATTTATACTATAGAATCACCGGTAGTGATGCCATGGGCTGTCGCCGGTCAACATGTTGTTGGTGTTTTTTCAGTGTATGCTTCAGACACAGATCACAACGAGGTGTTCCCCATAACGATCCCTAGAGGACGCAGTGTCTTGCTCCCTACACAGGGAAACCCTGGTTACATAAGTAACCTGAGACATTTATGTTAGATTAAATTTATGTGCCTGCTCCCTGGGGTCCGTTCTTCGTACTAGCTGGATTTGATTGTTGATGATTTCGCTTGATCTTGGATTATTTGGTTCTTCGAAGCTCATCCGGAGTTGTTGTCATAAAAACAGGTCTATAAGCTTAAACCTGCTCGAGAGGATTAGATCATATCTTTTTAAGCAGAACCGATACTTAACCCTCTAAGCGCCAAATTTTTATTCCCTACCACTAGATGGCAGACATGTAGTACTTCGATTCGTCAGCTCTCCTTGGCTACTGCAATTTTCCTCTGTATATTTACAATAAAACGAAATAGGATATCAAATACCACTGCCTCCTTTCATTTTCACTTAAACATAATAGCTGCAGAGATGTACTTAGTTGAGGGAAATGTGTATATACAGCCATTACAATGAAACAAAATATAATATCAATTGCCTATTTTTATTTTCATTTTAACATATAGATAAACTGAATACAGAACAAAGAATGTCTGTTAGATTTACCTAAAACTAATAATATTTTATGTTTAACTATTAAAGAGACATCAGAGCCAGCGGCACACATCAGAAGGTCTAGCCGAGGTGAGGCTGCTCTTGGCAGATACATGATAACTGAGCTCCCGCTGATTGCATGGAGCTGACCATCTCCGAAATCGGTGAAACACATTTTTAAATAGGCACTGTCTTTATAAATAAACTGCAGATTTGTGTTTTAAACAACTACATTCTTGCATGAAATATTTATAAAGGTACATTTCATGACAAAATAACAGTAATATTTTGAAAATTATCAGAATAAATGGTGGTTGAAATCACAATGCTATGGAACTCAACCAATCAGGATGTTTAGCGCCCAAGTCCCGCCCCTGAAAGTTCCAGAACTTTGAAAAAGTACCACCTCACCAGCAGAGACTTTCTGAGGGGCATGTTTTTACCCAGAACTTTATATAGTTTCTGGCTCCTGTGGTGGAAACATACCAAGTACCAGCTCAAAGTCCCTAGTTTCTGGATAAAGTTCCAGTGGTGGAAAATAGATGGACGCAAATGAGACCGGAAGCTAGACCCACAGAATTTACAAATGGCGGCGCCCATTTTTACGTCAGGAAAAAGGTGGATACTCTCAAGAACTATAAACTGTGTCACTTAGATATCTGATTGGGCAGATAGCTGGTCAACTGATCAGAAAATAGCATGCATCTTACTATGGCACATAATAAGTTACTACATTTTACTTTTTTTCCCCCCCCTGATCATTTGGAATGAGAAAAAAAAAAACTAAACAAAAACAAAACAACAACATGCAATTAGGTTCAAACATTCTTTCCATGTTATTATTTCTTGAATATTACTGATGAACTGATCAAAAGTAGGCTACGGTTCACATGCGTTTTACTACTATGTAGTAGTTATATAGTGATAATTTAGTCATTTTCTTGTCTTTTCATTTAATAAAAAAAAAAATGTATATATATATATATACCTGGCTATGCGTTCTATAGTAGACGAACTGAGACTTGTTATGGCACTTGTATACTGTTGTTGTTCTCTTGTTGACCTGACTGCTTCTATTGTTCTCATTTGTAAGTCGCTTTGGATTAAAGCGTCTGCTAAATGATTAAATGTAAATGTACTTCATCCTGTTTTATTGTTGGCTTCCTCTTTTCTGGTCACTTGGAATGAGGATAAAAAGACACATACACACAAAAAAATGCAATAAGTTCAAACATCAATTCAATATCTACTATTTCCGGAATATTATGAAATTTGAGATGGCCTCCCCCTGATCACATCATAATATGCGAATAAGATGAGTATATTAACACCCTAGATAAACTTTCGGTCATGCCCAACATTTTTTCTCATTTACAGTGGAGCTTTATTTTTAAGCCCTTTCAAGCAACAAGCTTTTGAAAAAATACAGCATTTTTTCCCCCAAAAAAACTCTGGTGCCTAAAGGGTTAAAATCTGTCCCATCCACCACTAATTTAATACAAGAGTATCCTACTGATCCAGGGACAATCATTAAAAAATAATAATAATTTAAAAATGAATTTACCGGAGATCACACTCCCGAGTCAAATACGCAAAGTCTGAACTACCGAGGATGCAATTCCATAATCAGCGGGCTGTGAATTGAGAAACAAATGCAGACCTACATCACCAGACTATTTGCCTAATCTTCCTGGTACTTTAGATCATGGTGGAAACACAGAAAGCAACAGGTCTGGGGGGAAAGTTCAGTATAAAACGTGGCATTAGATCAGCAAAGACATCATTATTGATGATGCTGTTCGTCAAAGCCCCAAACTCATTTAACCTGTCCAAAACCAAATGACTTCTGAGTAAAAGGAAACCTGTACTGTATGAACTCTCATCAACTTGCTGCGCGAGTGTCAACATGTCTTCGTCAATTTCACAGATTTCTACTGGATTTTTCAAAACATTATCCTAAATCGTCTGTCTATTAATGATTGTTTATTACGGTCAAGTGTGAGTGATGTCACTTCCTAATGCAAACACGCCCAATAAAATGGCCCCATCCCTTGTCACTTGATTGACAGGTTTCTGTGTAGACGTCAGAAATTCAAATGCAAAAGGAATTGCGATTCCATTTGAGTTTTGGCAGTTTACATCCACTGTGCAGAGAGAGTGAAAAAGCAAATGTGGTAATTAATATTGCTTTTTAAATATGACAGACTCATGGCTCGTAAGACATGAGAATTGCATTTGCAAATGGACTTAGCTTTTCAATTTAAAATTTGGCACTCACTGTGCGTTCACAAAAAAGCAAAAGGTAATGCGCGATTTGCATTTGCGTTTGGATTGTCACATTTTATGCGTCCACAAATTGAAAACGCAATTTGAATAATGTACGGAATATAATTCCCTACATAGCCCCTTTTACACCAACCCATGAACACACAATTATGTCAGATAACTCAATCCAGCCATATTAATCATCAACAACAGGTGTGCTCAAAGATCCGAATTAGCCAGATCCTGATTAGCGAGATGATATCATCTTGGGTTACGTCTACATTAATCTGGATGCAATTTAAAACGAAAAAAAAAAAATTAGCTTTGACCTCTGTAGGACTGTGATATAAAGAGTGTATAAAGTAACACATCTGTACCAATAGTGTAAAAGTGCACAGCACATAACGGGCACAATAGTTGATGACTCATAATGATTTGATTTCATCATATTTACAGTAGGTGTGTGTGTGTTTGTTTCGTCATCTCCATGACTTTAGTTCAGTTCTTTGAGTTTGATTGTTCAGACTCATCAGGATTAGTTCTACCTGTGTGTCGGATTAAATTCTTATTGAAAATGTATTTTCTGCCTCCTCCATTTGTATTCAGGTACTGAAACTGTAATACTGAAACTGTCTGCTGATGTTATTACATTTATGGCATCTCACAGTAAGAAGGATTTAAACACTATATGTGTTTTTTTTTTTTAAACCATAGGTGCAGTTTGCGCAGGTTTTATCACCTCAGTCGTCTGATTTCACGCGTTTCCATGATCTTAACAGCTAAGAGGTAAGAAAATCTTGGTCCCCAGTTTAACTGGACTTTGAGTAAAATGGTGGCAAATATATATATATATATATATATATATATATATATATATATATATATGTTTTTTTTTTTTGTTTTTTTTTTCAGATACCTGTGGCAAGCAGCTCTTCCATTAATCACCAGCCTGCAGACACTCCTCCACAATACAGTGAATCTAAATAAATATGAATACATGGGCTGTTGCCTTATGAAACAAAATATATGGGAATGTATTAGAACAGAGGTCCCAAACCTGTCCTAGAGGACCCCCTGCCCTGAACCTTTTGTATGTCTTCATCATCTAACACACCTGATTCCACTCATCAGTTCAATAGTAGAGACTGCGAAAACTAAATATGGTGTGTCTGATTAGGGAGACATACAAATGTGAAGTGAAAGTTTGTGACATTTGCCAAGTATGGTAACTCTCGGAATTGGTGCTCTGCATTTAACCCATCCAAGTGCACACACACACAGCGGTGAGAAGGGAACACACCGTGAACACACGCCTGGAGCAGTGAACACACACACACACAGCAGTGGGCAGCTATAGATCCAGTGCCCGGGAAGCAAAAGGGGGTTCAGTGCCTTGCTCAAGGGGACTTCAGTCATTGGTATTGAGGGTGGAAGAGAGCACTGTTCATTCACTCCCTCCACCTACAACTCCTGCCAGCACCGAGACTCGAACCAGTGACCATCTGGTAACTACTCCGGCTCTCTAACCATTAGGCCACAGCTGCCCCATGTGCAGGGCAGTGGGTCCTCCAGGACAGGTTTGGGAACCACTGTATTAGAAAATATAATGCGATATATTACATAATATACTTATATATTATATTTTTCAACATACTACAGTATATATTTGACCACAATTTGACATGTAATAGCTTTATTAAAACACTCAATTTCCATTTCAAAAGTTAATTCTTAGGTTCACATATAGCTCAACACAAACTTTTCTCTCACTTTATTGTTGTCACATTGCATAGTCACACATTCAGTATATGAAAATATTTGTGACCTATAAAAGAAAACTACTGGAAAAATTAAAAGTTTTGGACTTTTAGATGATCAGATGTCTGGTTAGAATCATTGCAACATTATGTGTGTGCACATACTCACAGTATCATTTTATCACATATATATCTAGATATTGCAAAGAATGTTATTGAGGACATACATAATGTATTAGGTAATCAATAATGTACTATTCACTGTATTTTCAATATACATTAAACAATTTCATAAATTTATTGTTAATATATAAGACAATGTTTTGGTTACATATGGGTTGTGGTCCTGTGTGATGCTTTTACGAGAAACATTTGTTTTCCCAACGTCCAACTGTCTTGTTTATTCTTATTAAAAAGGGGGACATGACAGCTAAGAAAAAAACCCTTGATCAGATAATAATTGGCACATTTTGTATAGTATGATTATTGTATTAGTTACTTTTTAAATGGATGGCAATCAAATTACAGTTACATCTGAAAAGTATTTTAGATTACCAAAGTAACAACTTTGAATTGTCAAAGCATCCAAAGCTCAAGTTCTGCTCACACATTTCATACCACTTGCATATGTTTACATAAACTCAACAGGCCAAAATAAATGAATTTACTGAAATGAATGAATTTACGCAGTAGAGGTTCGTTAGTGATTCATTTGGAGCCAAAGTCTGCACAGTAGAGATTAATTTGGAGCCAGAGTCTGCACAGTAGAGATTTGTTTGGAGCCAGAGTCTGCGCAGTAGAGGTTTGTTTGGAGCCAGAGTCTGCGCAGTAGAGGTTCGTTTGGAGCCAGAGTCTGCGCAGTAGAGATTCGTTTGGAGTCAATGTCTGCGCAGTAGAGATTCGTTTGGAGTCAATATCTGCCCAGTAGAGATTTGTTTGGAGTCAGAGTCTGCATAGTAGAGATTCGTTTGGAGTCAGAGTCTGCGCAGTAGAGGTTCGTTTGGTGTCAGAGTCTGCATAGTAGAGATTCGTTTGGAGTCAGAGTCTGCGCAGTAGAGATTCGTTTGGAGTCAGAGTCTGCACAGTAGAGATTCGTTTGGAGCCAGAGTCTGCACAGTAGAGATTTGTTTGGAGCCAGAGTCTGCGCAGTAGAGATTCGTTTGGAGTCAGAGTCTGCAGAGTAGAGATTTGTTTGGAGCCAGAGTCTGCACAGTAGAGATTCGTTTGGAGTCAGAGTCTGCGCAGTAGAGATTCGTTTGGAGCCAGAGTCTGCGCAGTAGAGATTCGTTTGGAGTCAGAGTCTGCACAGTAGAGATTCGTTTGGAGCCAGAGTCTGCACAGTAGAGATTTGTTTGGAGCCAGAGTCTGCACAGTAGAGATTTGTTTGGAGCCAGAGTCTGCGCAGTAGAGATTCGTTTGGAGTCAGAGTCTGCGCAGTAGAGATTCGTTTGGAGTCAGAGTCTGCACAGTAGAGATTCGTTTGGAGCCAGAGTCTGCAGAGTAGAGATTTGTTTGGAGCCAGAGTCTGCACAGTAGAGATTCGTTTGGAGTCAGAGTCTGCGCAGTAGAGATTCGTTTGGAGCCAGAGTCTGCGCAGTAGAGATTCGTTTGGAGTCAGAGTCTGCACAGTAGAGATTCGTTTGGAGCCAGAGTCTGCACAGTAGAGATTTGTTTGGAGCCAGAGTCTGCGCAGTAGAGGTTCGTTTGGAGCCAGAGTCTGCGCAGTAGAGGTTCCTTTGGAGCCAGAGTATGCGCAGTAGAGGTTCGTTTGGAGCCAGAGGGAGCCAAAGTCTGCGCAGTAGAGATTCGTTTGGAGTCAATGTCTGCGCAGTAGAGATTCGTTTGGAGTCAGAGTCTGCATAGTAGAGATTCGTTTGGAGTCAGAGTCTGCGCAGTACAGATTCGTTTGGAGCCAGAGTCTGCGCAGTAGAGATTCGTTTGGAGCCAGAGTCTGCGCAGTACAGATTCGTTTGGAGCCAGAGTCTGCACAGTAGAGATTCGTTTGGAGCCAGAGTCTGCACAGTAGAGATTCGTTTGGAGCCAGAGTCTGCACAGTAGAGATTCGTTTGGAGCCAGAGTCTGCACAGTAGAGATTCGTTTGGAGTCAGAGTCTGCACAGTAGAGATTCGTTTGGAGCCAGAGTCTGCAGAGTAGAGATTCGTTTGGAGTCAGAGTCTGCAGAGTAGAGATTTTAAAATGACATTCACAATGCTGACTTTATCCACATGGATGTGCTTTTAGAGTGAAATGCAACCTTCACATAATCAGGGAGTTTTTATTTTCATTTCTAATCGGTTAGTTTTAAAGTAGACATTTCAAGATTTATGTATATATATATGTATTTCTCATGTATGTGAGGCACCCTAATTCTAATTTATTTCATAATCAGAAAAAAAGTGATCAAGAGGGCACCTACCTGTCATGCATGTGTATTAATTTTCCACACAAACACTTGAATATGAGTAGAAATAGACCACATTTATTTTAGGTTACAGTAAGGGATCTGCATTAAAAATAAACCTTCACAAGTCTACAACCGAGACAGATGCAGTTATAACCTGTATCTTGCACACTAATATTCTAAGGAATAGTATACACTCCTGCATTTAAATGCGGCTACAAATTTGTTTTATTGTCTTATTATTAGTATTTTTTAAGTTGTATACAGATGTTCAAAAGCAAGTAAAGGGGGCTCCCTATAAAATCATTGAATCAATCTTTTTACACTGTCTGCCCTTGAGTTTAAAAGTGAGGATGTTTAATAATCCGTCCAGTTTCAATGTTTTAGCTAAATCTCGGCTAGGTTAAATTTATTTACATGTAGCCTAGCACCTTAATATTGCAAGCTGGTGTTTCTTATATTAATAATATAAATTGTTGGCAGCACAAACAGTTCTACAGTTTCCATGTAGATTCATTAGTAAAGGTTAATGACTACTTTCCAGTAATTTAATCCCGTCATTCTTCGTCAAAGTCAGAGTCTCGATTTGTAAATACACAGAGTCTCTGTTCTACTAAGGTTTTATCTCCAAATGCTGTAAGTGCTGTGCCGCAGATGGTGAGGATGGCCTTGATATATGCGAGGTCTTTAGCAAACAAATCTTTTATTTTAAATTACTTTTTCATCACAAATTTGCTTGTTTTTTTTTATTATTTGTGACTGAAACATAGATAAAACGGGATGAACTTTCATCTCTTGGTAAACTTTCTCCACCTGATTTTAAAAACAAAAAATTAAATAGAGATGTGTGCTTTAGCTTTTAGATATAGTTAATGAGAGTTGATATAGGGAGTCCTGTATTATGTGCACTGGTTTACAGGCCTCCGATATTCAACAAGGACTTTATGTGACGATTGTGTACCAGAGAGACACAGGAGAGAGTAGATCCAATTGCAGATGTTTATTGTCCAAGGGTAATCCCAATCGTGGTCAAACAAGCCAAGGTCAAAGCCAAACAGACAGTCAAAAATAAAAAAACAAATAAACAAAGGAGGTAACAGGAAAGGGAACTTGGAAGACAAGAGATTAGGGTGAATCCCGGAAGACCAGAAGACGCAGAAGAATCTTGGATGACGAGAAGACTGATAACACAAAGGGTAAGGACTCCATACAAACAACAGGAAAAGACTGGAATAAATAGGGAGGCTAATGACAATAGATTGCCTGCAACCGGTGCAATTAACAGGAGTGCAATTACTGTGAAGACAGGACGAGACTAGAGGAATTCTAGTGCCTACGGTGAAGTGTCTAATGGGAAGTGAGCCCACTAGTGGACACCCAGGGAAACAGAGACTAGACAGCGTGACACTTTATTCAACAATTGTCTCGCATTGATAGACTGTTGATTCTAGGAGACTTTAAAATTCACATTTGCTGTCCATTTAAACCGCTAGTGAACATTTTTATCCCCCATTGAATCATTAAATCTGTCACAAATTGTTTCCAGTCCTACTCATAATTTGGGACACACATTGGATCTGGTGTTCTCATATGGCTTCCCCACAACAAACCTGAGAGTGATTGATGCTCCTTTTTCAGACCATTTGCCAATTGTGTTTCAAATTGTTTGTGATTCCCCCACTTCCATATGCTCTCAGCCTGGAAGTTATTCCCATTTTATTCAGCTGTCCACTACCAGTTTATTTTGAAAGCACTATCATGCACACTCTGTGGATATTGCTGCCCTAAACAAATGAAACACTGAGATGGTGTAAAGCCATCAAAATATGATCCTCCACTGAGCTGTTCACCAACAAATTTGTTAACTTGTTTTCATCTAATTTCCTCTGTACAGCTAGCTGATTTTAGACTTTCTTTTTTAAGTTTGATGTCATCTCGGCTCATCTTTTTAAGGAAGTATTTGCAACCCTGAGTTTGGCCATAACTGTGTAAGGTCAAAAATGATCAAAGACTTCAGTTTTTCCTGTCCCAAACTATCTTGAGTAACAAAAGGCCCATTTGGCATTCCTGATGGCATTGAAGTGATGATATCAATCAAGGCCTGTAGGCCAGCATGTGTTTATATCGGGGGTCTGCTAATTGTCACTCCTTTCGCACAATGGGTGAAGCTGTAGTCTGCTGATTGGTCAGGTTGAATGTCTCACATCTGGGTTTCAGTCACATGGTCAAGGAAGGGATAAAAGAAGACTGTGAATGTTGCTCTAGGCTTTCTCTCTCTTCTGGCTTTTCTTTGCTGAATCTTTCCTTTACTGGAGCTCTCTCCCTCTATGTCTCCCTCTATCTATCTCTCCCTCTCTCTTTCCTTCTCAGGTAATATTTTACATACATGTTGGGTACAATTAACTATATGTTTTAGCATCCTTCATCTATTGTGTAACCAATAAGTGTAAGTGTAACCATAACAAACTATTGTTATTAAACCATTTTAATTATGAATTATGTGCTAACTAGTCTTGACTCAATATTAACTTTGAAGTGCTACCTATTGCAATACAATATAGTCACTTAATAGCAACGCTCTCCCACATATTTAGCTATTGTTACTGCGCTTATTTCCGTCGTTGGTATAAGTGGCAGTGGGTGGTAATAGACTAGAAATGTACAGTTTTATAACATCGTGCTGATAACGTTTCTTTAGTCTTTCAGCAGTCCTACAGCCTGAACCTCTGTAGGCAAACCACCCTTACAACGGACATCATTAATAGTTCTTTAGCAAATGGAATTGTATCAGCTAGTTTCAAACATGCTTTGGTTCACCCTCTGCTTAAGAAACCTCAACTTGACTCATCTATCCTCAGTAACTTCAGACCTATTTCGAAGTTGCCTTTTATCTCAAAGCTATTAGAGAGAGCTGTTTATCATCAGTTAAATTCCTATATAAGTTTCCTACACAGCTTCTATAGGGTGACTAAAAGAGCAGAACCAGCCGCAGAGAGAAAGCTACAAGAGGCTGTAGAGAGTAAAGCTGCTAAGGCCATGACAGAAGGCTGCGAGAGGTGGTGAAAGAGTAGATGTAATGAATAGGTGTAACGCCACCACCACCAGTATTTGCTTACTTTACCTTAAACTTACAGCATTACATTTTAGCAAAATGCATACATATAACAAGCGAAAGACTGTATGAGCTGTCTAATGACAGACCACATTATACCATTTAACACAAAGACTGCATAGTTCATGTAATGAGAAAAACCATTGCAGGCCAATTTTGTGAAGGACAATAATATATAGTTACGTAAACAATAATAGTCACTTACCTGAAGCCTTGTGTGTAGATGGCCATAGTTTGTGAAAACAGTCATCGACTGGACATGAGGAGCATATGTGAAGGACCACCACCAGTAGTTTGCTAAGAGTATAATAGTGTAACCTTGGGTTTTACCTGAAATAGCTTAGAGCCTAATCTTGACAGAAATATGATGAGGATGATCGTGTACATGGCAATAGATGAGGATTAAAGGAATTCTAAACCACCGCATTGAGTAAGAGAGGCCATTAGTTTAGGTTAAATAATAGAGGTAGAATTAGGGTTTTAGCAGCGACTTAAGCATATACACAGATACATAAACATTCTTTAGGCTAGACTCCTGTAATGCCACGCCAGCAGAGGGAGCCCTCGCCCGAGTACTGACTGTGTTCCGCTCCCTCGGCTTCACATGTCATTTCCTTTTTGGTGGACATTTAAGCATTGCCTTTGCCATGGTTACTTCGCAAAATATTGCCAGCCTGTCTGCCTTACCAAGCGTTATTCCTATTGCCATTGTTTGCCTTCTTGTGTATGATCTTTGCCTGGTTACCCTGTTTTCTGCATTTTGGATTGCCCACGGTTTTGTTGCTTGGATTGGACTGCCTATCTGTGTATGTACTGTTATGAGGTAAGAACGATGGTAGACCAGGGCGGGGTGCAATTAACAGTCTTTAATAAAGCAAATGTTTTCACTGAATAGTTTAGAACAAAAATCACGGGCTTCTATCAGAGCCAAAACAGGAATAGCCGGTTGACTAGGTCTAAGAAAAAAAATACATAAATCTCCACGAGGGCAGAGGCAGGGACCCCGAGATGCAAACAGCCAGTCCAAAAACAGTGAAGACAGCCGGCGGTGTGAATAGCCAAGGGCAGGCGCTGCACATGTACTCTGCAAACAGGCACAGCCGGATAATACACAGTCCAATGACTGTATAACTCACAGTTGCAGCAATGACTTTATAATCCACGGACAGGACAGGACAGGACAGGACAGGACAGGACAGGACAGGACAGGACAGGACAGGACAGGACTAGGAAACAGACGTGTCTCACGAGAGGTCATCGAATAATCCTACAACAAGACAGGGCTAGAAAGAGGGAATAAGAAGCAGAGACAATCAAGGGCATAAGAAGGGACAGGTGAGGAGAAGGGAATGAAAGGGGGAACAGCTGAAAGTGATAATGAGCGGAGGAGTGGATGTGTGTGCACGTGATAGTGTGAGTATGTGAACACAAGAGGGAGACAGTAAAAGAGGAGAAGAAGCCAGGATCATGACATGTACACCTGCCTGCCTAACGTTTATGATTCACTGTATGCTGTTTCGGATTTGTCTGCTGTGGATTTCATTAAAACACTGCACATGGATTCTAACGCCGCCATAGCGCCTTACAACTCCTTTGCACGCTTTATAGAGCTCCATTTAACTGCGAGAACCTGCAGAGGAAACCAATTGCCCCCGAAAATAGAAAATGAGCCAGATCAGCAGGACCATAAAAAGAAGAGATACTCAATGTTAAGCGAAGACCCCAATAGGCTGTGATATGTAAAGGCCACGATAGGCACAATTTCATAAACCGTAATGGACAAACTTATCTGATGACCACCATAGCAGAGTAATGCAATTTGCCACAACAGTCTGTGTAATTTGAAAGCCGCAACAGCCAAGTATGGTATGAGGAACAGTGTGAACCAACACCAGTAGATGCACAAAATAAACAAGCCTTGATTATAGCTTAAAATCTGCATAAAATCAAAACTGACTTTACTGACTAGTGCTCATTGCTAGTCTTGATGTAAACGATTAATCAAATTGTTTGTCTTCGTAATCTTAAATCCAAATCTGAACATTTACTTCCGCTCTGTAATGCATTCATTTTCTGATGATGTCAGTTTGACGACATGGGCAGAATAACCTTAAATATGCCCCTCCAGTCATAAGTTTGCTAAGAGTGAGAGACAGACCAGGGCCCGTATTCATAAAGATTCTAAGAATCCTCTCAGAAAACTCTTAATTTAGCTTAAAAACTTTTATTTGATTGGCTTAGAATGATAAAAAAATTTTCCACTCTTTCCAATTATTTTCCTATTTAAGTGGCGGTATGAATGTTGGTATTTAATGTATCAAATATGGAATCAAAACCAAGAAGGGTGAGAAAGCCAAACTGGACAGAGGAACAGTGTTTACTGTTAGCCCAGTTAGTGGATGAACACATGGCCATTCTTAAAGGAAAATTTGGGCCGGGTGTCACAGCAAGGGACAAGAAGCAGACATGGGAGCGTATAGCACAAACTATTAACGGTTCATTCCCCCTGCTTATGTTCACCGATAAGCCTGCTATATTCATAAATGCAGTTTTTTGAGCCTGCAAGGTGGGAATGTCCAGTGGAAACAAAGTTAACTGCGACACAATAAGATCTCCTGAAAGTGCTGTAATTGTTTGTGTGATCACTCTGCTTACAGAAAGTTGTGACAGACCCAAATCATCACTATTGCATTGTTGCATTTCGTAATGTAGTGATTACTTTAATTTCTGGAGCTATGGCATTTCTGCGCTGTGTCGGAGATGTTAGCACGTCTATAATAAGATCAGTCATAAACATGATCCCTGCACGATCTAATCTATAGCGTCTTATTAACTCACTGTCATCCATTGTCTGCAACACATTTCTTCTGCCTCTTCATCTTTCTGCCATTTTCTCCTCTGCTAGAGAAACTCTTAAGCCTCTTAAAAGTCCTTGTCTGTGCTCCTAACAAGTTTGACCTTAAGACCTCTTTTAAGGGTTAAGATGCTTTCTGAATTACTTTTTTCTTTACTGGGATTTTTTCTTTCATTTTAAGAGTAAACGCCCACATTTCTAAGAATTTTCTTAGAAATTTGTCTTTAGGAGCTACTTTTTGCATTAAGATTCTTTATGAAGGCCCAGGAGCGCAAACAAAACCATGACCTATATTCAATATTCCGTTTCAGCTGGAACTATGTCACTATGTACACTGAAATAAAGTCAGCAGCAGCTTCTGGTTCACATGAACCTTAAGATGTCTGTAGAGCATTTAGCAGAATCTTACGTAGAACTCATAATATCTGCGTTCATAATATACGTCACTTCCTGTTTGTTGCTTCTGTGTGTATTGTGCTTGAGCTCCATCACGTTATTTTATTTTTTTGACAATATTTTCACCTTAAAAATCTATTTTATATACAATTTTCGTTCTTATAACGTGCGAATATATCCTCTGTCGTATTGTAAAACAAAAACAATCAGGTCCCCTTCTATTTTCAATATACATGTTGCCCCTTGGTAATATTATTAGAAAATACGGGATTAGTTTCCACTGTTATGCTGATGATATTCAATTATATATCTTAACGAGACCAGATTAAACATCTAAATTATTTAACATAGTGTGTTAAAATTGTAAAAGATTGGATAAGACAGAGATATTACTTATTGGACTAAAAACAGTAAACGGGATCTAGTAGACTACAGTTTGCAGCTAGACGGATGTACTGTTACTTCCTCTGCAGACAAAAATCTGGGTATTATATTTGACAGCAACTTGTCTTTTGAAAATCATATTTCCCATGTTACAAAAACTGCATTCTTCCATCTTAGAAACATTTCCAAGCTACGAAACATGTTATCTGTTTCTGATGCAGAAAAGCTAGTTCATGCATTCATGACCTCTAGACTTGACTATTTTAATGCACTTCTAGGTGGTTGTCCTGCTTCTTCAATAAACAAGCTACAGGTAGTCCAAAATGCAGCAGCTAGAGTCCTTACGAGGTCAAGAAAATATGATCATATTACCCCAATTTTACAGTCTCTGCACTGGCTACCTATTAAGTTCTGTATCAGTTACAAATCATCATTACTTGCCTATAAGGCCCTAAATGGTTTAGCTCCTGCATACCTACCTAGCCTTCTACCACGCTACAACCCATCACGCTCCCTAAGGTCACAAAACGCTGGACTTTGGTAGTTCCTAGGATAGCAAAGTCCACTGAAGGAGGTAGAGCTTTTTCGCATTGTCTCCCAAAATCTGGAATAGCCTTCCTGATAATGTTCGGGGTTCAGACACACTCTCTCTGTTTAAATGTAATTTTATTAATAAGATTCGTGAGGAACACGTCAGATACTTAGCCTAACTAACACAGATGGACCATAATCAAGTAATCAATCCCATAGTATAAATATCGCTGACTTACCTCTATCCATTGACGGTTTGTCAGCATTTTGGTCCGCACGCATAGCACCATTTCCCAAAACTGAGATTCCTCGTCCGAAGACTCATCCAGCTCTTCTCCAGCCCCTTCACCACAGCCAGCCGTAAGCCGTAAATAAAAAATCTAAAAATTACCTATCGACACCTGTGAATATCTTTCGCATGACCATCGAACTAGCACACCATCCCGACAAAGAATTTACAAATTATCTCTTGTCTGGCCTCAGACACGGGCGTCGTTTGCGAGCTTTTCCAAAACATGGTCTGCCATAATCTCCAATCCGCCCTCGCAGAGCCCAACATAGTAGTTAACCTAATCAAAAAAGAAGTCGAGTCAGGCTTTATGATTGGGCCCTTCAATAAACCCCAAACGTTCAGAGTCAGCCCAATCGGAGTGGCTACTAGAAAATTTTCAGGTAAGAAACGCTTAATAGTAGACCTGTCATCTCCGCATAAATCCACAGTCCCGAGCATCAATAGTTTGATACCTCTTGATGAATTTTCACTCAAATACCAAGACATAGATCAGGCAATCGAACTGATTAAAATCGCCGGCCGAGGAGCCTGGCTAGCAAAAATAGACATCACTTCTGCTTTCAAAGTGATGCCTATCCATCCAGACTTTTGGCACCTGTTCAGGATACGATGGCTCGAGAAATACTATTTCGCCGTCCGGTTAACCTTCGGATGCAAAAGCAGCCCCAAAATTTTCTATATGCTATCCGAAGCCGTTTGCTGGATCCTTTCCAACAATTATGCAATCCCACATATTATCCATCTTTTAGATGACTTTCTGGTCATTTCATCGCCCAAGGCAATCCCAGCCGCCCATATCCTCACTGTCCAAAAAGTTTTTCCGAGCTCGGGATTCCCATCGCTCAGGAAAAAACCATGGGTCCCGCCACAACCATAGAGTTCCTCGGCATCAACCTCGACTCAGCTAAATTTCAGCTCTCCCTGCCAAAGGAAAAGATTGATAGAATAATCCTTGTCTCGTCCACCCTCCTCGACAGCCCATGTTGTTCTAAACGCGAACTTCTTTCTCTGCTCGGGCATTTAAATTTCACCATGCGCCTAATTCCCCAAGGACGCCCATTCATCGCACATCTCCTAACACTCGCATCATCAGTTCACGCGCTCGAGAACCTCATCCCCCTAACCCACGCATGCCGTGACAAACTTAAATTAGGGATCCTGTTCCTTAGACAATGGAACGGGCTTTCTTTTTTTTTAACCATTTAATTTCGTCTCCCATCGACTTACAGCTGTTTACAGACGCAGCTCCCTCAATCGGTTTTCGGAGGTTTCTACCAAGGTCGTTGGTTCGAGTCCACATGCCCCCCCTAGATGCAGGACTCTATCCCCTCGTAGTAGCAGCCTTCCTGTGGGGAAACGAATGGACATCTAAAAGCATCATTGTGTACTGCGACAACAAAGCTGTAGTTCATAATAATAATAATAATAATAATAATTTGTTACATTTATATAGCGCTTTTCTAGACACTCAAAGCGCTTTACATTGTCAGGGGGTATCTCCTCATCCACCACCAGTGTGCAGCATCCACCTGGATGATGCGACGGCAGCCATAGTGCGCCAGAACGCCCACCACACACCAGCTTACTGGTGGAGAGGAGACGGAGTGATGAAGCCAATCAGCAGATATGGGGATCAGTGCATAAACAACGGCCATTCTCACTCCCCCGCCCTCATGCCTCTCCTTAAATGTCTAATATGGATCGCAGCATGCGACCAATTTATAATTATCGCAAAGCACGTTCCAGGTACAGAAATCCAAATTGCTGACTCCCTGTCTCGTTTTCTGTTTCAGAAATTCAGGACGCTGGCTCCAGAGGCGGACTAATTCCCCACTCCAGTTCCTCACTATTCAGAATTAATATTCCCGTAACCCACACTCTAAAACCACTCCTCGAAGCATTGCTTGACTCTATTCTCCAAGCAGTCTCTCCCAGAACCCTCCAGTCATACGTGACTGTGTGGAGATGCTTTAAGTCATTTCACCTCACTTATAACATCCCTTTCCCTGATTTTTCCTTACTCTCCATCATCTCTTTCATTTCGTTCCTCAACGGCGCCAAGTGTCTTCAAGTCGGATCCATTAAAAGCTACCTGAGCAGAGTCCAGTTTTTTCACAAACTGATGACCGGCGCTCCTTCACCCAAAATAAACAATTCACAAACCTCCCTCCTGATTAGAGGGATCCAGCGATCCCAGCCCACCCATCCAGACACCAGGAAACCCATAACGCTAGATATCCTAACAAAATGTATCCACACCCTCCGCACAAATTACCAACCCCTCCGCATCGCCCACTAGCTCGACGCCATGTTCATCCTAGCCTTTTTCGTTTTTCTTAGGTCCTCGGAGCTTACGATCTCTTCTAAATTTAATCCGAAAATCAACCCCACCGTATCAGACCTAACCATACTAAATGATGAAACAATCGCTCATTTAATCAAACAAAGCAAAACAGACCAAGTCAACAAAGGCCATTTTATATACATTTTCAATCTCCCCTCCCCAATCCAGCCTTACCAATCCATCCTCGCATTTTTACACCTTAGGAATTCCCAGGCAAAGTCCCCGCACGAACCCCTATTCATCGACGAGCCTAAAAAACCAGTCTCTCGCTTCTGGTTCCAAAAACACCTCAAATGCGTCCTGCAATTATCAGGCATCCCAGCAAACAATTTCTCCACCCATTCATTTCGCATCGGGGCAGCAACTTCAGCAGCACAAAAAGGCCAAGCAGCAGATCCAAACTCTCGGAAGATGGTCCTCAGAAGTATACCAAAGTTACATCAGAATAAACCAGATTCACATAAAGAAAGCCCACCACACCCTCATCGGCCACATATAAAAATAAAAAAAAAATATATAAATATCCCAGCCAGCAACACATTCTTATTTAATACCAACAAGTACATCACGCGGAAATTTTGTTTTTTACTATTAATTATAATAAATACCGCCGATGCCAGCTGCAGACTCCCGGCCAGACAACCTTACCTTTTCTATCCTATGACCAGCGAGGCTTCTCTCTTTGATGACAGGAGCTCGAGCTTCCATCGGATGCTGATGAGAGCCTCCCGGCCAGACAACCTCACCTTTTCCATTCTGCGGCCAACAAGGCTTACCCGTTCATTACCAGGAATTCACGCTCCCTTAGGACGTAGGTGAAAGCCCCCGGCTACCTGTTTTGCCATTCTGTCTTACGTTCGGAGAGGTTTACCCATCCAATGCATGGAGTCAGGGCTCCCATTGAATGTAGGTGAGAGCTTCCCGGCTAGACAATCTTACCTTTTCCGTCCTTTGGCCAGCGAGGTTTATCCGTTCAATTCCGGGAGCTAAGCTCCTGTCGGACGAAGGTAAGAGCCTCCCGGCTGGACAACCTTTTCCGTCCTTCAGCCAGAGAGGTTTACCTGTTCTATTCCTGGAGCTAAGCTCCTATCGGACGTCGGTCAGAGCCTCCCGTTCGATGCGAGTGCTCCCATCAGATGCTGGTGAGAGCCTCCTGGCCAGCCAACCACGACCATTCCACGTGGTTTAGCTTACAAACCTACAAGCAAGTCTTTCGATGCCGCAAGTACCAAACACACAATTAAACCCTCCTTCCTTCCTACGGTCACCAAGACTTACCCGTCTCTTGTCGTGAGTAGCAAACTCTCATAAGACGCCGACAACAGCCTAACGACCACACAAACGTATCTTTTTCACCGTACGGCCTGCGAGGCTCACCCAGTTGTTTCATTTTCATGACTGAATTTTGAGATTCCATCCATCCTTTCCTGCTACCATCACATTTAAATTTTTTTAGTACCAACTTAGTACCGAAGTACTGGGTCTTTTGGCAACTCTAGTTCAAGCCTATGTAAGAAATCTTGGGGTTGCATTTGATTCGTTACTCAACTTTGAGAAACAAATTAGCACAGTGGTAAAGGACAGCTTCTTCCATCTGAGCTCAATTGCTAAACTGAAACAGAGCCTGGCTAGACAACCTGACCTTTTCCATCCTTGGCCAGCGAGGCTCACCCGTTCGATGCGAGTGCTCCCATCGGATGCTGGCGAGAGCCTCCTGGCCAGCCAACCACGACCATTCCACGTGGTTTAGCTTACAAACCTACAAGCAAGTCGTTCGATGCCGCAAGTACCAAACACACAAATAAACCCTCCCTCCTTCCTACGGTCACCAAGGCTTACCCGTCTCTTGCCGTGAGTAGCAGACAGCCTAACGACCACACAAACTTACATTTTCCACCGTACGGCCTGCAAGGCTCACCCAGTTGTTTTTGGGGAACAGGAAGTCCCCGTTGGATGCTGGCAAGAGCCTCCTGGCCACCTATCGTTACCTTTTCTGTCCCACATCCAGAGAGGCTTACCCATTCGATGCGAGTGCTCCCTTCGGATGCCGGCAAGAGCCTCCCGGTTAGACAACCTTACCTTTTCCTTTTCTATGGTCAGCGAGGCTTACCCGTTCGATGCGCGTGCTCCCTTCAGATGCTGGCGAGAGCCTCCTGGACAGACTTCCTTTACGTTTCCACTCAACGGTCGGCGAGGCTTACCCATTCGATGCGTGTGCTCACTTCGGACGTCGGTAACAGTCTCTCGGCCACGCAACTTACCTTTCCATTTAACGGTAGGCGAGGCTTAACTGTCCGACGCTATGAGTCTCATCCTCTCGCCAAATCCTGCAAAAAAATAAAAAAAACACTCTCAGCTACCCTCACATCTTTTAACCCCGCCTGGTGAGGCTTACCCGTTCAATGTTCTGAGTTTAATGCCCCATCGGATGCTGCCCCACCCGGAGAGTCCTCCCAGTCGGGTTTTCCTTTCCACTCTCCCCGTCCGGCGAGGCTTACCCGTCTGATGCGTGTGCTCCCTTCAGACGTGTGGCGAGAGTTCTCCTGGTCGGGCCTATGCTTGCCGGCCGCAAGCGAGTCTCATCCATCCGATGCCGTGAGTTGGGATCTCCCTTCGGATGTTGCCAGAGTCCTCCTTGTCGGCCAGCCCAAAGCTTTTTATTTGCCAAACCGAGAGGACCCAGACATCCGTCATCCTGAGTCTCAATCTCCTGTCAGAGGCTTCATGGGCCCTCTCGGTCAGCATTAGGTCCTTCGCCATCTTTTTATCCCTAAAAAATAAAACCAATGCCATTTATTATACTTGTTTACAATTATGTTTTTCTACAGGTAATATAATTATGAAAAACAGTAAAAAAGTTTCACACAATTTTAATTTGTCTTTAAATTAATGAAATTTAAACATATTTTATTTTTTGGTAAATAGAATAAAGGATTGGCTATTAAAATTAAAACATGGAAGAAATATTGTGTGTTATTTTGACGGGCTACTTTTATTTTGACACTGGTTTTGTTCAAATGAAGCAGTAAAATGCTTGTAAAGTGACTCAGAACAGTTCTGGTGATGTTGTTTATGTATTTATATCCTAATTGAGACGGCAGATGCTGAAATTACTGCAACCATCACGTGCTTCAGTCTATGTAGTAAACAAACCATTCATTCATTCACACAGAGACGCGCAGAACATGCAGGATTCATATTTCAACCAACTTTTGCGGCTTAACATTTACCGATACTGGTCCATATGGAGATTTGATTTGATTAATTTTGCTAACTTTGACAAATTCTGTGACTGTCCATATTAAAATATAAGTTTCATTTTCATGACTGAATTTTGAGATTCCATCCACCTTTCCTGCTACCGTCACATTTTCATTTTTTTTGTACCGACTTGGTACCGAAGTACCGGGTCTTTTGGCAACTCTAGTTCAAACCCATGTAAGAAATCTTGGGGTTGCATTTGATTCGTTACTCAACTTTGAGAAACAAATTAGCACAGTGGTAAAGGACAGCTTCTTCCATCTGAGATCAATTGCTAAACTGAAACAGTTTTTGACTCAAGATCTAGAGACTGTAATCCATGCTTTCATAACATCATGACTGGATTACTGTAATTCCCTTTACTGTGGCCTGCCTCAAACAGCGATTTCTCACATGCAAATTGTCCAAAATGCTGCAGCGAGGCTCCATACTGGAACAAAAAAAGAGGGATCACATTACTCTGATTTTAGCGTCTTTACATTGGCTCCCAGTTTCAATTGATTTTAAAATAGCTGTTAAAATATATCAGTGACCTTCTGATTCCTTACTCTCCTCAAAGAGCACTTAGGTATAGGAATTAGCTTCTCTTAACTGTCCCACAATGTCGCTGTAAAACAAAGGGTGGTCATGCTTTTTCAGCTGTAGCTCCTAAACTTTGGAATAGTTTGCCTGTAAATGTACAACTTACTCCTTCACTATCCAGTTTTAAGTCTGTTCTCAAATATTATTTGTTTTCTATGGCATTTGATTAATCTCAGTTTAAGGATTTGATGTCAGTTTGCTCTGATTATATATAAAAGAAATTGTTTTGCATGTGCAGTAAATATATTTATTTTTCTATTTTGCCTTTTATATATTGTGTTTTGTTGTATTGCACTTTGGTGTAACTGTTGCTTTTAAATGTGCTATAGAAATACATTTTGACTTGATTTTGAATCTTGTGTTTTTCAATGTCCCTCACAGGAAAGTTGCACCATGAAATGCAAAAATGAGTTGGGAAAGCCATTTGATGGTGAAATAACTGCAATAACGAAATGCTCGGGAGTTGTTTTCGATATAGAGTTAGAGAAGGTGAATGTGGTTAACAGTTGAGTCGCATCACAAACACAATGACATGTGAAATAAATCACCATCGTGTTTTAAATCAGAGAGGCTTGATTAAGTGCTGGAAATAATGGATGATGTAATAAAACAATCACAGTTCATACACAGATGTAGTGAAGTGAAAACTACTGCATCCAGATGTTTTAGATAACTGTAAAAGTATTCATATTTTCATGTTTTTCTTTCCCTAAATATTCAGCTTCCAGATCTCAGTTTAAATTAAATTAAAATTTAATTAAATTAAAATTTAATTTATGCATTTAGCAGACGCTTTTATCCAATGCATTCAGGCTGTGAATTTTTACATATGTGTTCCCGGGGAATCGAACCCCCCAACCTTGCTAGTGCAGTGCTCTACCAGTTGAGCTTCAGGAACACATAAAGGGGGGGTGAAATGCTATTTCATGCATTCTGAGTTTTTTACACTGTTAAAGAGTTGGATTCCCATGCTAAACATGGACAAAGTTTCAAAAATTAAGTTGTACGTTTGAAGGAGTATTTTTGTTCCCAAAATACTCCTACCGGTTTGTCACAAGTTTCTGAAAGTTTTTTTCGAGTATGGCTCTGTGTGACGTTAGATGGAGCGGAATTTCCTTATATGGGTCCTGACGCACTTCTGTGGTCATGGGCTTCCTCAACCCCTTCCAAGTAGATAGAATAACTGCCTGTAATATGGTAGACCCCAGAGGAGAGAGAAGATGCCATGGCCAGGCACAGTCAGGCAGCACAGACAACACACACAAACACACACACAGTCAGCAGTGTGAGGCAAACCAGCTGAGTGAGAGCCTGAGCCAGGTCAGTGTTCAATTTCAGGAAGGACAATCAAGCCCGAGCCAGTCCAGCATTCAGGGACAGACAGGGCAGTCACACAGGAGAAAGAGAGCACACAGTTTGAGGAGAGGCTGGTAACAGCTTTGGTTCCTGTGAGTAAGAGAGCTAGCACTCCTCAGGAGGACAGTGACAGTTTGTTTTTTAAAAGCATCCTGGAGGACTTCAGGACCCTGTCATTGAGGACCAGGCAAGATTTAAATTCCAAATTCATAAACTAGTGTATGAAGCAAAATGTCTGGAGGCTGGACTCTCTGAATACTGGGGAGAGAGTAACGGAGGGCTGCTGATAAATCTGTGAGGGGTGTGAGTAAGCTTATTTCCCTTGCAGTCTTGTCAGCTCCACTTTGTGCTTTCTCCCTCACACACAGTAAGCCTTGTATGAAAGTATTTATTCTAGCAATGTTCTAAATAAAAAGTATTCTAAATATAAAAGTACTCTTCTGCATAAAAGTATTTGCTCTGAAAAAAAATCTATAATTTGAATGAACACTGTTTTAGCAAGTTATAGCAATAAAATATTGTCAGCATTTCTGGTTATATGTGTTTATATTACAAATATATCATATTATACCATATCATATTGAAAACATGTAGGGAACCCAGGTGAAAAAAATACTCTACTAATTAACATTCTATCTCTGTATTAAAAATATATTGTCACAGTGTCTGGATTGTTGTTCCCCGGGGTTCCACTAGATGTCCTCCTTCTCACGGTGTCTGTCCCAGATCACTTCCTCCTCCCTTATATGGTCACCTTCCTCCTTGTTAAGTTAATTGATTGTTCCCCCCACCTGTCTCCTGTTTTCCCATTATCCTTCTGTGTATAAATACCCAGTCTGTCTTAGTCTGTGTTACGGAGTCCTTGTTTAATGTTATGTATTATTCATGTCTGTCAACTCTCGTCTTGCCTTGCTCTGCCTTGCCTTGTGTTAGTGTCTTGTTGTATGTGGATTGATGTGTTGGTTTCGACCCCTGCCTGGACTCTTTACCCCTCTGGATTATCCCTTGAATAAATCTGACTTACCTGCAATTGGTTCTCTCTCGTCGTTTCCTGCAACGCGTAACGTGACATATATATTTATTTAACACTTTGTAACATCTTGTGTACCAAATGGTACCTTGAAACATTTTCTAAATATTATTTTAGCAAATTTTAGTTTATATTCACGGTACCTCATGATAGCATTGTTGAGTACACTTAGATGTTCTTAAGAACTGTATATTAAGAACGGAGATAACTGGTGTCCTTCCTCACAATTCCCGGCTGGTCCCTATCCAGCCTGAAGTATCGCTGGATCCTGCCGTCATCCAGCCAGTGATATTCCCATCTGCTTTGGAGATTTGGAGAATGTCATGCACCCACACCGATCTCTGATGTCTTCTCCGCAGTCAGAGCAGTGCCACGCCAAACACAACAACTTGATCCTCCATCGTCATGTGAATTTAATAAGGCGCACAACTAAATTCATAGGCAACATTTCCCCGTTAGAACACTTGATTTTCAGAGGGAATGCAATTCATTTGCTCAAAATAAAACTGATTTGACCAACTGCATTAAAACTACACTTCAACAAGGAGCAGGCCCGGGATGGGTAATCAGGAGAATTCCCGGTGGGCCGCTTTACTTTTGGGCAGGTCAAGGTATTTTATTTTTTACATTTTTCACGTTAGTGAGTCTATCTTCTCTTAAATAACACTACACAAGTTCATTCTGACACCGCAGCACGCAGCCTCTGCATGGGTTCTGACATGTGAGGGAGCTCTCACCTCCCCTCCCATAGAGTTGGTTGCGTCCATAGCATGTCTTTTCCAAAACGTTTCCTCAGGTAGGCTAGTGCTGGCGCTTACTGATAATAATGGTATGCATCAGGGAAAATGGATGGGAGGAGCCTGGATGAAGAAAAGAAAGGCATTGAAGGAGGATGCTGCCAAATGTGCCAGGGTTACCGATTTATGGCAACTGGTAAAAAGAGATACGCCTAGTAATGATTAGAATTAGCAAAGTAATTATTCAGCTATTATCTATGTTAACCTATTCACAAGCAAAATATAAAATTTTATTAAAATGTTAGCCTTTTTTGTATCACCCAATACATGGCGATTCATAGACATTGCGAATATTATTCAGTTTAATATTGATAACCAATGTTGTGAGTAACGCATTACAAAAGTGATATATCTTTTTTTTTTTTGCTATAACGCAGTAGTGTAAAGCATTACACATTTTACATACACAGATATTGCTAGATAATCACTTTACCTCTACCATACTTTTAACTGACTTGGATCGTTTGTGATTCTGGCTGTCATCCGTTCTTGCATTGTCTTAAACCTTCACTTTGGCGATTATAAGCTACGTATATTGTAGAAGTCAGGATAGCCCACAGTCATTATGCTACACCATATCGTCCTCTACTGGATGAAAAATACTCTGCAGTATATTTTGACATTTCAGAATGTTAGTTCTACTTCTGTAGTTATTTTGAAAGTAACTCAAATGTAATACAGGAGTCATGTAATGCAGTACAATGCTGAGTCAGTAATATTTTAATGTAATGAATTACTTTAAAATGACCGTAACAAGTAATCTTTAATGTATTACAGTTTGGAAGTAATTTGCACGACACTGTTGATAACAAAACTCAAGCTTGATCTGCTGTCTACGAACACCATTGAGTCAGGACAATGTGGAGGCTTTCATGTTAATGTGCACAGAGAAGGATATCCATGTCTATAAGCAAGGACACGGTTATAGATAAAGTGGCTGAAACCAGTGCACTGCTTAGGCGGCTACTGATGCTGTTGGTGCTATTCGCAATGTAACCGTAAACTGTACTGTGACTTGAACTGTAAAAAATGGTTCAATATGCCTCTTTGTGGAAGAGAAGGATACATTTCAAATACTTTATTTATTTCTACTTTTGTTAATTTATCAACCTATCCTTGTGGAATAGTGGAATATTTTTTGTTAACTTCTCAGCTTAAGTGAATTATTATTTAACCTTTTACATTATTTGTTGAACCCTGGTATTAATAAAAACTACACAATAGTTAGAGCTGAACCCCTTCATTTATCCAATTTGGAAAAAGTGCTAATTTGGAATTCCACCACGGAAAAAGTGGGCCGGCCTTGGGCCTGAAACTCCCGGCCTGAAAAGTGGCCCCACTCCGGCCCTGACCAGGCTGCAGTTCTCAACCCAGACAGCTTTAGTGTTTGCTTGAGTTTTTGGTTAATTCCTCTACAGTGTTATTGTGTTGACACCCTTGTGATAACTGGAGCCTATGAGAAGGAATCTGGTTTGTGTTGGAAGTTATTATTTGTTTGTCTGTATTTATGTTATTGTTTATTTATTAAGCTTAATTAAATTGTTAATTTAAGTTAGTAGAGAGGTGGTTGCCATTTTTGTTTATCATGGTACTTGTTTTCTCCTGTTTATGCTAGTTAGGGAGTTAGTCTATTCTTCTTGTACTTTTGTTTCTTTCTTTTCGTAGTTTGGTTAGTTTCTCCCTAATAGTTAGAGGGGTTTTGTGTGTTATGTTGGCCTTGCCCCCTCTCGAAGTCTTGACGTCCTCCCATATTTGTTAAATAAAGAACTTGTTTTTGATATTGGGCCAGTTTTTGGCTTTTGTTTAAAGCCGGAAATTGAACCTTTCTGCTTCCACATCACCTTTTCTTATTCTGTTACGTGGTCTGATAGCCCTAGATTAACCGGGAACGTAACCCAACACAAATACCTTTTAATTTGTTTATCTCTTTAGCTAACATGTTACTACAATATAAAGTTATTTCCACTGATCAATATCTTACTTTAACATTTAAATTATTTAATGAGGTTAACTTATAACGTTACCCTCCTTGTGGTCAGTCTGCACTAGAACAACAAGATTTTGTTGTTTGTTGATTTTGAAAAGTTTTTTTTGCGGCTACTTTACAAACATTGGATCTACGTCAGAGCGTCCATGAATCTCTCTACAGCGTCACTGGCGGAGTGGCCAGAGTGGTTTTTGACGCTCTCGACGGCGTTGTTGTGAACACACAGTAACAGGGCATCGCATCACAAACAGGTATTTTGTGTAGTAAGAATAAATGCCGAGATACTAAAGCAAGAAATCAAATTAACTCCTCTTTCACACCGCAAGCAGTGCGCGAGCAGCACATATTTTTTTTCGGGGTCCATGTTAATCAATGAGTGCATTCACACTGGGACCAGGAGCAGCGCGTGAACAGCAGTGCAGCGGGGGTTTCGGCGTCTGGTCTATTTTTTCTGTGCTGCTCACGCTCAATTAAAGTGAAAGCACACTTTTGATGGACAAAATAAATGTGATTTAACACAAAACGTGCTCAAAATGCACAGAATAAGCATGTCAATAGTTTTAACAACAATGCCAATGTCTAGTGTTTTAACAATTATGCCAGAAAAGATAATTGAGTATAACAAATGTGTATTTATAGTTTTTAATTAATCGATTTGGGTGAAAGTATGGTGTATTATTATAAAAACAAAATAGTCAAACTAGCCACAAAATACATTATAAACTTTTAGTTTATTGTGTAATCTGAGGCGCTGCTGGTGGTGCTGTTGTAGCTGAATGATCGCTTCGCCTGAAGGACTGGTGGGCTGCTGTTGTAGCTGTAAGATAGTTTCACCTGAGGCACTGCTGTATGATCGTTTCAGAGATCGTTTCAGCTACAACAGCACCGCCAGCAGCACCTCAGGTGATACGTTCATTCAGCTACAGCAGCAGCCCCACCAGCGCCTCAGGTGAGATGATCATTCAGCTACAACAGCACTGCCAGCAGTGCCAGAGGTGAAACTATCTTACAGCTACAACAGCAGCCCACCAGCGCTTCAGGCGAATCGATCATACAGCTACAACAGCAGCTCCACCAGCGCCTCAGGTGACAGGATCATCCAACTACAACAGCACCGCCATCAGCCCCTCAGGTGAATCGATCATACAGTTACAACAGCAGCCCCACCAGCGCCTCAGGTGACAGGATCATCCAACTACAACAGCACCGCCATCAGCCCCTCAGGTGAATCGATCATACAGTTACAACAGCAGCCCCACCAGCGCCTCAGTTGACAGGATCATCCAACTACAACAGCACCGCCATCAACCCCTCAGGTGAATCGATCATACAGTTACAACAGCAGCCCCACCAGCGCCTCAGTTGACAGGATCATCCAACTACAACAGCACCGCCATCAGTGCCTCAGGTGAATCGATCATTCAGCTACAACAGCACCGCCATCAGCCCCTCAGGTGAATCGATCATACAGTTACAACAGCAGCCCCACCAGTGCTTCAAGCGATACGATCATTCAGCTACAACAGCACCGCCATCAGTGGAGGATGTTGGTCCCTCTCCCAAAGCTACAAAGGATTCTTACTAGCAACCACAGTCTCCTTACGTTCTTCACCTCCTCGAAGACTTCAGATAGTCGCACCTTCATCTGCACCTCCATGATGAGGATATCCACACTAATCTACATCTCTCATCTGGTTACATCTAACTGTATATGGATGCAACACCCTAAATAGACGGCAGTAAATATGGTGGCTGCCGTGTCGATTCAGAACAGCATCCAGAATTCAGTTCCTACAATCCACAGTCAAGAGCAGTCTCCACAGCATTATGAAACGAATCCCATAGCCGTAACAGCCATCCTTGGGGGTTTGAATAGTCCGAATAGAAATTGAAACCATAAACAATTCATGCATAGGCCACTTAACCTACTTAAAGGGGGGTGAAATGCTATTTCATGCATACTGAGTTTTTTACACTGTTAAAGAGTTGGATTCCCATGCTAAACATGGACAAAGTTTCAAAAATTAAGTTGTACGTTTGAAGGAGTATTTTTATTCCCAAAATACTCCTTCCGGTTTGTCACAAGTTTCGGAAAGTTTTTTTCGAGTATGGCTCTGTGTGACGTTAGATGGAGCGGAATTTCCTTATATGGGTCCTAAGGCACTTCTGCCGGAAGAGAGCGCGCTCCCGTATAGCGAGGCTGAGCAGCACAGACATTTACATATAGATAATACAAATGATACATTAGGACTTGCGTTTACTGACCTAATAAACTCCTTTGGAGTCAAGCAAAATGTCACCGGGCCCACTCATCGTTTTAATCATACACTAGATTTAATTATATCGCATGGCATCGATCTTACTGCTATAGATATTGTACCTCAAAGTGATGATATTACAGACCATTTCCTCGTATCGTGCATGCTGCGTATAACTGATATTAACTATATGTCGCAGCGATACCGTCTGGGCAGAACAATTGTTCCAGCCACCAAAGACAGATTCGCAAATAACCTGCCTGATCTATCTCAACTGCTATTTGTACCCAAAAATACACATGAATTAGACAAAATTACTGACAACATGGGCACTATTTTCTCTAATACATTAGAAGCTGTTGCCCCAATCAAATTGAAAAAAGTTAGAGAAAAACGTACTGTACCATGGTATAACAGTAATACTCACTCTCTCAAGAAAGTAACTCGTAGTCTTGAACGCAAATGGAGAAAAACTAACTTAGAAGTTTTTAGAATTGCATGGAAAAACAGTATGTCCAGCTATAGACAGGCTCTAAAAACTGCTAGGGCAGAGCATATACACAAACTCATTGAAAATAACCAAAACAATCCAAGGTTTTTATTTAGCACAGTGGCTAAGTTAACAAATTACCAGACGCCACCTGATTCAAATATTCCACCAACGTTAAATAGTAATGACTTTATGAATTTCTTCACTGATAAAATAGATAACATTAGAAATACAATAGCGAATGTAGATTCTACAGCATCTAACACTTCAGTTTCATCCATCGCACCCAAACATAAACTGCAGTGCTTTACAACCATAGGACAGGAGGAGCTAAATAAACTTATCACTGTATCTAAACCAACAACATGTTTATTAGATCCTGTACCCACTAAATTACTGAAAGAGCTGTTACCTGTAGCCAAAGAACCGCTTCTCAATATCATTAACTCGTCGTTATCTTTAGGACACGTCCCAAAACCATTCAAGCTGGCGGTTATCAAGCCTCTTATTAAGAAACCAAAACTAGATCCTAGTGTACTGGCAAATTATAGGCCTATTTCAAATCTTCCATTTATGTCTAAAATTTTAGAGAAAGTTGTGTCTGCTCAATTGAGCACCTTCCTGCATAAAAATGATCTGTATGAAGAATTTCAGTCAGGTTTTAGGCCCCACCATAGCACAGAAACTGCACTTGTTAAAATTACAAATGACCTGCTCCTTGCGTCAGACCAAGGCTGCATCTCATTTCTAGTCTTACTTGATCTTAGTGCTGCGTTCGACACCATAGATCATGACATACTCATAGATCGATTACAAAACTATACAGGTATTCAAGGGCAGGCTCTAAGATGGTTTAGATCCTACCTGTCCGATCGCTACCATTTTGTTTACTTAAATGGGGAGTCATCTCATTTATCATCAGTAAAATATGGAGTGCCACAAGGATCTGTCCTAGGTCCCCTTCTATTTTCAATATACATGTTGCCCCTTGGTAATATTATTAGAAAATACGGAATTAGCTTCCACTGTTATGCTGATGATACTCAGCTATATATATCAACGAGACCAGATGAAACTTCCCAATTATCTAAGCTAACAGAGTGTGTTAAAAATGTAAAAGATTGGATGACAAATAATTTTCTCCAATTAAATTCGGATAAGACGGAGATATTAATTATTGGACCAAAAAACACTACACAGAATCTTGTAGATTACAATCTGCAACTAGACGGATGTACTGTTACTTCCTCTACAGTCAGAAATCTGGGTGTTATATTAGACAGCAATTTGTCTTTTGAAAATCATATTTCCAATGTTACAAAAACTGCATTCTTCCATCTTAGAAACATTGCCAAGCTACGAAACATGTTATCTGTTTCTGATGCAGAAAAGCTAGTTCATGCATTCATGACCTCTAGACTGGACTATTGTAATGCACTTCTAGGTGGTTGTCCTGCTTCGTCAATAAACAAGCTACAGGTAGTCCAAAATGCAGCAGCTAGAGTCCTTACGAGGTCAAGAAAATATGATCATATTACCCCAATTTTACAGTCTCTGCACTGGCTACCTATTAAGTTCCGCATCAGTTACAAATTATCATTACTTACCTATAAGGCCCTAAATGGTTTAGCTCCAGCGTACCTAACTAGCCTTCTACCACGTTACAACCCATCACGCACCCTAAGGTCACAAAACGCTGGACTTTTGGTAGTTCCTAGGATAGCAAAGTCCACTAAAGGAGGTAGAGCCTTCTCACATTTGGCTCCCAAACTCTGGAATAGCCTTCCTGATAATGTTCGGGGTTCAGACACACTCTCTTTGTTTAAATCTAGATTAAAAACACATCTCTTTCGCCAAGCATTCGAATAATGTATCTTTTTAATTGTGAGTGTAGTTGCTTCTGATCAAAGGTGCATTTTTATTCATTAGCTTGGGTTAAACTAATTTTACTTTGTTGGATCAGCAGCTATGCTAATGATGTCTGTATTTTGTTTCTATGTTTTGCCACGGGATTCACATCCCGTGGTAACTAGGATTTACACAAGCTCCAGTCTGGATCCAGAACACCTGAGAAGAGATGATGCTGACCCTCAGAGGACCTCAGATGATGCTAACCCTGAATGAACAAACAGAACTAACAATTATTCCTAAATGTGTGACTTAATCATCTAATAACTTAATTAATAATATTGATAGTTCATCGTCTAGCTGACTACGTCTTGTATTATTATTATTATTTTTTAGTTTTTCTAAAATCCTGTCAAATGTGCACAAACTACTACTACTAAATATTGTAGAAACATAATTTTCTGTAAAGTTGCTTTGTAACGATTTGTTTTGTAAAAAGCGCTATACAAATAAACTTGAATTGAATTGAATTGAATTTGACTGATCAGAGCGATTCACTGATCAGAGCGAGAGCATCGCGAAAAGTCACAAAAGAAGTGTGTTTTTGGTTGCCAGGGCAAGACAACCCTGCACAGATTACCAAAAAAAAAACAGCATTAAGGGACCAGTGGATGGAGTTTATTTTTACAGAGCATCAACGGAGTTGTGCAAGTGTTTTTGTTTGTTCCCTGCATTTCGAAGATGCTTGTTCACAAGGCCCAGTTTGACGACGGATTTGCGTATCGTTTATCTCTTAAGGATGATGCAATCCCATGGAAAAAGGGTCACGATCGTGTGTTGGAACCGCAAAGAGTAAAACTGCTTCAAATATCTCTGCCTCCTTGTTAGTGCGTCCCCTCCCATGCCAGAGACCCGGGTTCGAGCCCCGCTCGGAGCGAGTCGTTGCTGCTGCTGCTTTCGTTCAGTTTCAGCCTCTGGATCTGATCATAAATAAACGGCTGAATCTGACTGTAAGCCATGGTTTGTTTTGGATGATGGGTTTTCCCTCACGGTAATGTCAGAGCCTTTAATATGTTTTTCAACGGCTATGGGTAATGTCACAGCTTCCACATGCTCTCAACGCAAAAGCCTATTCGCGCTTGTGATTCTTTAGGTCCGCCCACACGTCACGCCTCCAGCCGGTCGTGTTTTTCCGGGAAAAATTGGTACAGACTATCTTTCTCTTATGAATATAATAAAACTAAAGACTTTTTGGATTTATGAAGGATGCAGTACTACTCTATATGTACTCAAGATTAACAGGATATTGAGTGAAAACGAGCATTTCACCCCTCCTTTAACAACAATTGCTCCCCCAAGCAATCCTATAGCACGACTCCTTAATCTGGTAAACCGGCTCTTCGTCTCGTTTCCCATTTCAGAAGTTAGACTTGGCTCCGGGATCATCTATTCTTTCAAAAATCTGTGATTGCCCAGCTTCTCTCATTCTCACACATTCATACTTCTAAAGGCTTATGAAAACAAGAACCTGCGTTAACTATTTAAAGCCTGAACTAATAAGCCTCTGCGTCCTCTCTGTATGATCGGGCATTCCGAGCTCACGCTTGACTCTGCTCTTCCCATCTTTGGGGGTCCTCATTGTCTGGCCTAAATATATGCTAGAGACGGTACCCCCACCTTGAGTCTCTCTGAGCCCAAATTCAAGATGCCCTGATCAACCTGAACATCATCCCATTCCTTCGAACCCTTCATCCCATTCCCTCGACCTCTTCATCTACTCTTCCCCAGTTCCTTAGTTTATTTGTGGCGTGGTGATAGCTTGTGAAATGTTTTTATTATTATTTGTTGTAGCTCCAGATACACTCTGCAGTTGGAAGATGTACCTGTGGACATGACTGCTGCAGAAGATGATGTGGAGCCAGATTTAACAGAACCATCAAGGCCAAGTTCTCCATTGCCACCTCAACAGAGATCTGCAATCCCAACACTTTCTACCATTTCACAATCGAACATCTCCACACCACCACTGGCCAGTTAGAGGTTAACTACTCCCATTCCAGAGTGCAAGCTCTAATTAGTGAGGCTCAGCCAACAATACAGAAGAGGAGGAGGTTTAATGATCCAGCTGCAACAGAGCAACAGCTATTGGACATTTTAACACAACCAGCCACAACACCGTCACCATATATTCCCAAATATGGAGATGAAATGTACTACTTTGCTCTTAGTTTAGTACCTAGACTTTCAAGACTACTTCCCCGGAACCAGACAAAAGGACAGATTAATATACTGACTTACCCTCTCAGATCTAGAAGAAGAAGAACAAACCATGCAACAAAGCCACACTTCAACCCAACCATTCACAAGCAGTCAGCAACCAAACAGTTCTGGATTTTATCAATACCAGCCAACCCCCACTTACCATCAAAGCCACACTCAGCAAATCCAGACACATAACCTAGCCCAATCAACACCATCTTCAACAAGGTCTGGTCAACAATAAGGTACATCTATGGAAGACCCATCTTCACCAGTATATCACCATTTTTAATAAATAAATTTTGCTTTCCAACATTTAATTAGGCTTAATAGCAGTTTTGCAGTTGAACTAGTTTGTAAATATTGATGACTTTAATTTAATAAATTGTATGTTTTAGTAATTATTTTATAGACAGTTTTTGACAGTTATATAAAAGTTTTCATACTTCTGTAGTGATCTATCATTCTGACTATTTCTATCTATCAATCTATCAATCTGACTATTTCTATCTATCTATCTACCTATCTATCTATCTATATGACTGTTTCTATCTATAATGACTATTTCTATCTATCTTTTTCTATCTATCTATCTATCTATCCATCTATCTATCTATCTATCTGTTTCTATCTATCTATCTATCTATCTAATACTTCTATCTATCTATCCTAACAACATGCTAATCATGCTAAAATCATGCTAGCAACATGCTAGAAACATACTTGCAACATGCTAGAAACAATGCTAGCAACATGCTAGTCGCATGCTAATCATGCTAGAAACATGCTAGCAACATGCTAATCATACTAAAACCATGCTAGCAACATGTTAGTTGCATGCTAGTCATGTTAGAAACATGATAACAACATGCTAATCATGCTAGCAACATGCTTATCATGCTAGCAACTTGCGAGTCACTTGCTACTCATGCTAGAAGCAAGCTAGCAAAATGCTAATCATGCTAGAAACATGCTAGCAACATGCTAATCATACTAAAACCATGCTAGCAACATGTTAGTTGCATGCTAGTCATGTTAGAAACATGATAACAACATGCTAATCATGCTAACAACATGCTTATCATGCTAGCAACTTGCTAGTCACTTGCTACTCATGCTAGAAGCAAGCTAGCAAAATGCTAATCATGCTAGAAAACATGCTAGCAACATGCTAATCATGGTAAAATCATGTTAGCTACATGCTAATCGCATGCTTATCATGCTACAAACATGTTAACAACATGTTAATCATGCTTAAATCATGCTAGTAACATGCTAATCATGTTAGAAAAATGCTAATCATTCTAAAATCATGCTAGCAAACATGATAGTCGCATTTAATCATGCTAGAAACATGGTAGCGAAATGCTAGAGACATGCTAATAATGCTAGCGACCTGCTAGCAACATGCTAATCATGCAAGAAACATGCTGCCAACATGTTAATCATGCTAAAATCATGCTAGGAACATGCTAGCCGCATGCTAGTCATGCTAGAAACATGTTAAAAACATGTTAATCATGATAAAATCATGCTAGCAAACATGCTTGTCGCATGCTGGTAATGTTAGCAACATACTAGCAACATGTTATTCATGCTAGAAACATGCTAGCATCATGCTAGCAAACATGAGCATCATGCTAGAAACATGCTAATCATGCTAAAATCATGTTAATAATGCTAGTAAACATGTTTGTTGCATGCTAGTCATGCTAGCAACATCCTAGCAACATGTTAATCATGTTAGAAACATGTTAACGTCATGCTAGCAAAATGCGAATCATGGTAAAATCATGCTAGCAACATGTTAGTCGCATGCAATCATGCTAGAAACATTCTAGCAACATGCTAGTCATGCTAGAAAAATGCTAACAGCATGCAAATCATGCTATAAACATGCAAACAACATGCTTATGCTAAAAACATGTTAGTCATATGCTAGTAATGCTAGAAACATGCTAATCATGCTAACAACATATTAGCGACATGCTAGGAACTTGCTAATCATGCTAGCAACATGGGTAGTCACTTGCTAGTTATGTTAGCGACATGTTAGCAACATGCTAATCATGCTATAAACATGCTAGTCACATGTTAATCATGCTAAAAACATGCTAATCATGCTAGCAACATGTTAGTCACATGCTAATCATGCTAGAAACATGCTAGATTCATGCTAGTAACTTGTTAATCATGCTAGCAACATGGCTAGTCACTTGCTAATTATGCTAGCGACATGCTAAATACCTTGTTAATCATGCTAAGTACATGCTAGTCACTTGCTAATAATGCTAGCAACATGTTAGTTGCATGCTAACCATGCTAGAAACATGCTAGATACATGCTAGTAACTTGCTAATCATGCTAGCAACATGGCTAGTCACTTGCTAATTATGCTAGCGACATGTTATATACCTTGTTAATCATGCTAAGTACATGCTAGTCACTTGCTAATAATGCTAGCAAGTTTGCTAATCATGGTAATGACATGGTAGTCACTTGCTTGTAATGCTAGCAATATGTTAATCACTGCCTTTTTTAAACTTCTTAGACTTAAATCTTTTTAAACTTTTCAAACTTTTCACATTTTCAAACTTTTCAAACTTTTCACATTTTCAAACTTTTCAAACTTTTCAAACTTTCTAAACTTTCCAAACTTTCTGGTCAGGCTTTCTCAAGCCAACTTAAAGTTTGTCTTGACAAACTTTTTTATCTAGTTACCTCAATGTAATTGCAAGACACTGTTTGGGTTCGATGGCTGCTCGATAATTCGTTGACTGCCTTGTGAGCTCTGGTCCAACAACAGAAAAAAGTTAGTCCATTTGCTCAGCACTCATACGGAAATATGTCAGATGACGGTCTTTATCCAGGCGCAGTTCCACGACAAGATTGTTAAAAGCACCAAACAGTCTCCTGCGCGGGTTGATTGGATGAACCCACAATCTTTTATGCATCCTTCTACGAAACTTTCTGAACAAAAGGTAAAGTGCGATGATTCTTCTTCTGTCTACAACACGTTCTAAAGGGAATTAAAACAAAATGTTAACATACGTTCAACCGTAAAGTAGACTATGAACAATGATTTTAGATAAAACAAAGGCTTCCAGGTATTATAAATATTCTACAAGTTATAATGTATAAAAACAAAAATAGTGAAAGAACTTAGCCATTGTTTGAAATGGTTATATAGGGCTTGGGCGTCATGACGTCATTACTTGGCGTGTCCACCACGTTGACAGCCTCCTTTACTGCTACTCGGGCTACTGCGCAGTGTTTAGACATACTCCCTCTCATCCATGTGTCTTAATTTGATTAATTACATTTGAATTAATTACAAAACATATAATCGCCATGGGGAAAATAAAATGAGAATGGATTAACTTTACACCGCTTTCCTTCTTGGAGGCGCGACTGAGACCATAACATTTGAATATTCATTTATATAGCTTAGGTCAACATTGAAAATAAGGGAAATTTCTTGGGTTACTCATCCAAAATACGGGAAATTTCAACATTCATCTTTTTGTTGCTATCCCTCTGCTGACATAAAAAATTTGAACTACAAAACTGTTGCATTAACTAACGTTAAGCGATTTGTGAAGCTAGGTCTAACGTGACTTTAGTTACAGGTTGGCATGATATCATGCTCTCACAACAACCATGTTATCTTAAAAAGCCCAACATCACGCTAAGGTTGCTTTCAAGTAAGCAAAACGATGCTTTGAAAACAGCTGTTTCGCTGGAAGGGCAAGGAGTAGCAACAGGACAACAACACAGAGACTTGACAGGTCCGATTGAAGAGCTAACGGGATATTTCACAGGAAAATACCCATCCATTTGTGAACTGTACATGACACTTCAATGACTTGTAGCTTCGGAACTATTCTGAAGTATGGGCGCTCACAAAACAAACAAGGTAGCCGAAGATATCTATTATGCAAAAGTGCAGCAGCAAGTCTCCGTCGGTACTCCACTATTTGTTGGGAATTTCATATGATCCAAACCGTTAATAGTGCCGATTTTGTCCACATACCGGTCCCTGGCATCCATATTTAGCGTATCCATATAAATCCCACAACCTTTTCACGATTTTACCTTTCTCCTAACTCTGCTTCTTCTCGTTCGACTTGATGTATGTTTACATTCGCGAGGCTGCCAGCTGGACCGCCATGTCCCAGAATGCAACGCGTAAACATTTTACTTTAAATATCTAAGTAAACTTAGTCTATCTCAATCGTAATACACATAAAAAAGTGTCAAGCACCAAAAGCAGTCCATATTAAATCTATAAGTTGCTTTAAATTGAAAAATAAATGTTTATGGTATCTATTTATTTACTATCATTAAGGACCTAATACATTAAAGTACACACCCACACACACACTAACTCCTATCCTGTCCCACCCACTTCTTAAAAGTTAACTACCCCACTGAGAAAGACCCATTTCTTAACACTGTGAAGCAAAGCTGACTTCTGTCTTATTTATCGGTGAGTCCAGAATGTTCTTCTCATGATATGATTCTGTCATATTAACTATGTGTGTGTTCTGTGTTTGCTATTTAAGTCGAGTTGATTGTGAGGTTTTACTAATGAATGGCTAACATTTATCATAACATTTATTTATGAATCCATGATTCACATCGAAGTCAATATAGTAGACAGTAAATTAAGTTATGGAGAGAGATTTCTCTCTTCATCTTCTTTTACCCGTTAGATTGGACGCTCGTTTGTAAATGTGTCTTTCTGCTATTTGTAACTGTACAGAAACAGCTCGTTTTGCTCCTTAATATTTCAAGCTGGTTTTTTCTTATCACATTAATAGCATGCATTATCTTAATGACACTTGTTGGCAGCACAAACAGTTGTACAGTTTCCAGTTCTCTCTCTACAGCGGACAGAAGTCTTGCTCAATCTCGGGTTTTCCTCTGAACAATGTTTCTCACAGGAAAGTTGTGTCATGACACAAAAATGAGTTGGCAAAGCCATTTGATGGAGAAATAACGAAATGCTCGGGAGTTGGTGTCGATATAGAGTTAGAGACGGTGAATGTGGTTAACAGTTGAGTCGCATGACACGTGAAATAAATCACCATCGTGTTTTAAATCAGAGAGGCTTGATTATGTGCTGGAAATAACGGATGATGTTACGAAACAATCACAGTTATAGACAGATGTAGTGGAGTGAAAACTATTGCATCCAGATGTTTTAGATAACTGTAAAAGTATTCACATTTTCATGTTTTTCTTTATTTAAATATTCAGCTGCAGATCTCAGTTTAAAAGATTCAGTTTGTTTTATTCTATTCCATTCTAATCTATTTGATCAGTTAAAATGCTTCAGTTCATTTTTATATATAATAATAATATAAACCTAATAAATAATTATCCTCAAATATGACACCACAGCTATAGAAACCATAAATATTATACAGAAGTGCAGTGTAGCAGGGCATTGCGTCACAGACAGGTATTTAATGTAGTGAGAATGAATGCAGATACTAAAGGAAGAAATCAAATTAACACAACAGTGACCGCACCTGCGCAACGCACATCAGGGACAAACAACATAAGGACAGTATATTTTAAAAAATCGTTTATTGGCATATTTTTTATGCCTGAAAGTGAGTTTTACTGATACAGCTGATGTCTCTATGAAAATGACCATTGACTACAGTCATTCAACATTACAGTATGAATGAGAGCTATGAATAATAATAGCAATAGTCATAGAATGCATTACAGAGTGCAATGTTTGGATGAGACCAAAATAGAAATGATGTGTTTAAATAAGAAGAGATATGTTTGGAGAAAGGAAAACACTGCATTCCAGCATGAGAACCTTATCCCATCTGGGAAACATGGTGGTGGTAGGATCATGTTTTGGGCCTGTTTTGCTGCATCTGGGCCAGGACAGCTTGCTATCATTGATGGAACAATGAATTATGAATTATGAATTATTCCAGCAAACTCTAAAGGAAGATTTCAGGCCATATGTCCGACGACTGAATCTCAAGAGGAAGTGGGTTATGCAGCAAGACAAGGACCCCAAGCATACAAAGATATTATACCAAAAAATTGTTAAAGAAGAACAAAAGAAACTTCACAGTCCTAGAACTATTGGTGAAAGATCCCACCTTTTGGCTCGTTCGCACCGCAGGAAATAGGAACGGTTTTAGTAGGAATTCTATTTGGGGGAACTAATTAAGCTCCTACTTCAGAGTAGGGTCTCAATAGGAAATGAATTGCCAAAGGCATATGAAACACTGGCTCCCCAGCATTTAAAAACAGATTTACTCCACAAACATGGAAAACAGCAATGACAGGATTTACCAGTTGTCTGCAGTGTTGCGTTCTTTTTCTCAGCTTTGATGATCTGTTACACTGCAAGTCTCTTAGCCCAAATTTTAGCTTGTTTACATTTTCATCTCTGTTATTTCGGAATCCATGACACACAACAAAAACACTGCTCTGATCGCGATGTCCTTAATTCACTGGTTGATGTTTGTAAATGCAGTGAATAAAGACGTTATCGGCTGCTTCAGAGTTCCTGCTGCCGGTGCGAATGCAACCAGGAAAACAGCCCGAGGGGGAAATTGGTTCTCCAGGAACTACCCTGCTGGCTAGTTCCTACATGATGCGAAAACCTCTAAAGTTAATGTTTGTGAATGTCTGAGTCAAAGTCCAGATCTTAATCCAATTGAAATGTTGTAAAAAGGAGCTGAAGCAAGCCGTTTATAGGAGAAAACCCAACAACATCACAGAGCTCAAGTGGTTTTGTAGGAATAGGCTAAAACTCCTACAAGTCATTGTGCAGGACTGATCAGCAGTTACAAGAAACATGACCTGCAGTTATTGATGCAAAAGGGGGTCCCACCAGATACTGAAACCAACGATCCACATACTTTGGCACCGCACAGATTATCACTAGATAATTTTTTCTCAATAAATAAACTAGAAAGAAAATATTTTTGTCTTATTTTTTTATTTTTATTTTTTTGGATTCTCTACTTTTTTGGATTTACTTGTCTACTTTGAGGACTTGTGCGAAAATCTCAATGCTTTGGGTCATATGCAGAACTATAGAAAGCTAATGGGTTCACTAACTTTTAAGCAGCTCTGTGTGTGTGTGTGTGTATATGTTATTCATGAATGTATCTTATAAGTGTCTTTGGAAAGAGCATCTTCTAAATGCATTACAGTAAATGATGTAGATTAAGTTAAACATGAGCTGTTGAGCTTTTTTATAATCATATTGTTTATGATTTACTATGATTGTGTACAGGTCTGTTTTAGAAACCAGGATGTCTCACACTGTCATACCCATGAACTCTTCAACACTCGTCATTCAGCTGCAACCAGCAACACAAACAGCACCGGTGACGATGGACCCAAATGCTCCTGGGACGACGGGAGCTTCACCTCTTCATGGACTTCAGGCATTTCTGAAAGGACAACCAAAAGCCCTTGGGGTGAGAAATGTCTCAGAAACTCAAATATATGACCCTGGACCACAAAACCAGTCTTAAGGTTAAGGGTATATTTGTAGCAATAGCCAAATATACTTTGTATGTGTCAAAATGATATTTTTTTCTTTTACATTAAAAATCATTACAATATTAAATAAAGATAATGTTCCATTGTCTTGGTGGCAGTGCAGGAAAGACACCAGTATAAGATCAGGTTTATCAGTTACAGAGTAAAATAGTAAAGATTACAGTGTGTCAGTCACAGAGAAGAATGTTGTAGGAGCTGCAAACAATCAAAAAATGTGAAGTATCCAATCTTGCACATCCACAAAAACAAGGACATTCATACAATCATAATTCCACACTTGCTAAATATATTTTTGGGGATTTTTTTTAGTAAAATCATAAGTCCATAACTACAGCAGCCATATTGTATATTTAATATTTTCCCACTTTATGAAAGACTCTCATGCTACTCACACTTCTTTTTGTGCCCCACAGACGGTCCAGATAATGATCGGTGTGATGACTTTCCTGTTTGGCATTGTGTCTACAGTTTATATTGAACCCATCTTTGTCTATACTGGTGTTACTTACTGGGGATCTCTCGTTGTAAGAAACGGTCTCAGGTTACGTATGTAACCATAGTTCCCTGAGTAGGGAACGAGACACTGCGTCCTCTAGGGGGCGCTTTGGGGAACACCTCGTCGTGACCCGTGTCTGAAGCATACAATGAAAAAACACCAACTTGTTGGCCGTCGACAGCCTCCGACGTCACTACCGGCGCGACTATAAATCAGCACCGGGAGAGCACGTCATTATCTTCTTCGTCTGAAGCTTGCGTCCGAAGCATGGCAGAGAGCTAGAGGACGCAGTGTCTCGTTCCCTACTCAGGGAACTATGGTTACATACGTAACCTGAGACCGTTCCCTTTCGAGGGAACTTCGAACTGCGTCCTCTAGGGGGCGCTTTGGGGAACAGTATACCCACGCCGCCATGCTGAGGGGAATGCAGGCCAGAATCATGGCGAGCAATAAGTACCAACTCTACCATTACTATGGGAGTTGCCCCTGGGACGTTTAGACGGCTGTCTGTGACAGTACCCCTTATGGCCAAAAGGCCTAAGCTACATACCCAACTTAATTGTTAGGGCCTCGGCCCAGGGTAGAGCTGAAGGCTTGGAATCAGGAAAGATTCCTTTAAAAGGGATACGGCTAAGAACCTAGCATTTGTACCAAGTCCTGCCTGTCACACAGGGGCTACCGCTAGCTTACGCATAAGCTTGCTGAAAGAGCTGTCTCAACAGTTCTCTAGTAGCAACACCCTGTTTAGATAGGTATCCGAGGATACATAGGTGGAGTGGCGCCCAAGATGAATGGGGCTTTTACCAACTCAAGAAAGGGCACGAAGCAACCGCGCAAAGCCCTCACCATATAGGATTTTAGAAAGAACACAGAATACTAGCGTGCAAACTTACCACAGTGTGGATTTCAGAAAATGTGCAAAGACTACACGTGCACACTTACCATAGCATGGATTTTCAAATACTGTTCTAAGGAGGGGCTCTCGTGGCACTCGGATAGAGCAGCTCATAGATGGAATGTTGCATCTTAAAACAGTATGATTGAGAGTCATCAACTCGATCTATGGAAACAATACTGGAGCGCTCTGGGAAAAAAAACAGAGAACTCCGTCTCGTACGAGAGGAGAACTCCGAGCTCAGAGTAGCGCACTCATAGGTGACCCATTTTTTGGAAAAAGGGGAGCGCTGCTAAATTACCACGAGAATCAATAGCCCCTCATGTTGAGAAAAGCGATGCTTGAGGTGTATAAACAAATACACACTGGCTGAATGGAGCCCAAGGAACCAAGGTCTAATCATCTCAAGAAAGGGAACGAAGCGTTACCCCTCATCGTACAAGATTTCAGAAAGTTTCCAGAGTCTTGCATGCAAACTTACCACTTGTGGATTTTTAGAAAGTGTGTTCACATACACACTGACCACCATGTGGTTTTGAGAAAGTACACAAAGCTTAGCGTGTGTACTTAAAGGTTCCTAAGCATCGTAGAGGAGCTGAATCTCACGGGAGAGGCAAGCTCAATTTTACAAACCTCGGGTGAGGGGAGCATCACCTGAGGCAGCATATACAAGAAGACTTCTGTAACTGCCACCTCCACTTCCCGGTAGATACGACAGCACCCCTAAGCGGCCAGGAGACCCCTCGGGGTGACCTGGCCAGACATCCATGAAATTCCCTGCAGTGCTGTGCCAGGCCTGATGATCAAGGAGGCTCCCTCAGAAACCTGTGATCTCAGCCGCCTAATACCGGAACATGAAGCCGGATGGCTGCTGCTGACAAATGTTTAGTAAACACTGTAACTGAGCACTGCAAAGGAAACTCAGACAGAGTTTATTAGTAGACACGTAACCACCAGCAATTAAAGACACATAAGTATATACAGAGAGGGTTACATGTACTCACTCACCCTCCTACGCCGGAGCCCCGCTCAAGGGGTACCTCCTTTTAACCTGGACCATCAGTTTCAGGTTGGTTGCTATGGACATAGAACCATAAAAAAATATTATAGGTCCAGCATAGGAGACTGTTATGCGAGAGGTTTCCACCTAAACCTCGATCAGGTGGAGAGCTGGTGGTTACAGGGGAATTAGGAAGGGGAGTATAAAAGCAGAAGTTAACCTTTCTAAGTCGATTAACGCATATACGCGTTTGTCTTTTCTTTTAGTAGATACCTCGGTATCATTCTGATTTGGACGAGAACGCTGCCTCGTCTAGATCATACCTCTTAGGTTCTGCTTACCTCCTCATGACCCACGATTCCTCTAACCTCTGCCCGCAGGTGGGGGAGGAGCGCGAGTTGCGACACTAGCCTTCTGTGCCCATCTTTGATCCTCAGAACGAGACAGGCCAGGACCCCTATGTTGTTTGGGCTCAGACCTGGACCTTCGTGGGACGAAGGATCTGAAAGCAGCAGAGCGCGCCTTCGTCTCCCTGAACTTTTCAAATCGCCGCCTCAACGGAAATACCGAAAAGTTCAGAAGGCGAAACCTGAGCATCGGGCAGAAAGCATTTTCTTTCCTCCCGATGTCTGTTCATCCACAGATGTCTCTCCGCTGCCACCATGGCCGCCATAGTCCTGCCCCATGGCGGAGGCGGCCTGCTTGGTAGCATGGAGAGAGATCCATGGTGTGGCGCAGCTCAGCTACCAGATCGGAAAAAGGCCCCAGCCTCTATCCAGGTCTCTTAGCAGATCAGTCTGATATGCTTGAAGCACCAGCATTGTGTGTAATAAAGCCTCAGCCTGACCTGCTACTGCGTATGCCTTGCCATTTAAGCGAGATGATTTTCTGAAGGGGCTTAGATGGCAAGGAGGGAGAATAAGAGAGGAGGTTTCCCCTGCAGAAAGAAAACATTTTTCACATATAAAAATTTATAAATTATTTATAAAATTTTTAGCTCTTTCTACAGGGGCATTCCCTCCTAGCCGCTTTCACGCATCACCTCGATGTCGGCAGATTACTTTAATGCCGAAACCGATGGATGCAAAAAAAAAAAAAAAAAAAAAAACGGCATCTTTCATTTCTTTTTAATCTCTGTATGGAGATCATGCACAAATGAAAGGCTTACCTGAGCTGGAGGGTTATGGTCAAAAGGTAATTTTCGCTCAATAACCTCCAACAGCTCTACATACGCAGGGCAGGAGAATTGAGAAGGCTCAGCCTCAGCTTCTTCACCATCCTCAAATATCTCCTGCTTTTCCTGGGTAAAAACCCAGCAGAGCACTAACCTCAGTATGAGAAAGTGTTAAAAATATAACATCATCCTCCCAAGGCTCTCTCTCGTCCGCCGCCCCTTTTTTCTTTTTTTTTTTTACGATCTCGAAAGGGAAAGTCCCTCTTTAAACCATTCAGACAGATCCATATGTATTCTCACGAGCTCATTTTCTTTCCTGCCTCAGCGTGGACAGATCCTGAACCGCGGGAAGCAGATGGCTTGCCTTTTTTTTTTTTTTTTTTAGAAGAGAGACGAACGAGAGCGGAGCTTTTTCCATTGAAAAAACGCTCATAGTGCACGCAGATTGCCTCCTCAAAGACATCGCGTGCGTGCTCTTCACCCAAACAAATGACGCAAAGATCGCGTGTGTCATCGGGTGTCAAATAACGCCGACACGGATGCACACATCGTCTAAACGCTTGCTAGTTGTCGCCATGATAAACAGAGAAAGATCGCCCTTACCGGTTCTTTCAGATGCACGCTTCAAACAAAACAGTCAGTTGAAGATGAAGAAGATAATGACGTGCTCTCCCGGTGCTGATTTATAGTCGCGCCGGTAGTGACGTCGGAGGCTGTCGACGGCCAACAAGTTGGTGTTTTTTCATTGTATGCTTCAGACACGGGTCACGACGAGGTGTTCCCCAAAGCGCCCCCTAGAGGACGCAGTTCGAAGTTCCCTCGAAAGGGAACTACTATACAACTAAGTTTTCTGTCTTTTATAAAACAAAGCTACATATTCAGACAAAAGCTTTAATTTTGTCCTTTCTCTCTCTTCTCAGTACATTGCCGCAGGTTCACTCTGCATTGCTGCAGAAAACAAAATTAAGTCTCCCTCCAGTTTGTGTTTGGTATGTACACAACACTTATTTTTGGGGTCTAAGCTGCAGCTAAAAGTACAGAAATAGTGTCCTGTTGTGATTGTACTGATTTTTTTTATCATGGTACACTTGTAGCTTCACACGGGAGTCAGTCTGCAGTTGCGGCTCTGTAATTAACATGAAGATTTGTGTTGCGTCTTATAATGCGCACTGACTGCGTGTTGGCCACAGTGATACTGATAAATCACGCCGTGTCGTTGTGGACAAATTTATGGAGAGATGTGACATTTTGTGTGTTCAGGAGACGTTCCTTGCTAAACAAGAACTGGATGGATTAAATTCCCTGCATAGTAACTTTCATGGAACGGGTGAATCAACAACAGACTTAAGTGCTAAAGTTGTCCGGGGGCGAATTCCTGGGGGGGTTGCTACGTTGTGGAATAAAAAAGTATGATCATTTGGTCAGTGTTATAAGATTGGGAGTTGATTGGGCCATTGGTATTGAGCTGTGTTGTAATGACAGGAAGATAATAATTTTGAATGTTTATATGCCATATGAGTGCATATTTAATGAGGATTAGTACCTCAGTAGATTGGCATTCATTATGTCTTTTATTCAGGATAATTCATCCACCTGCATATATGTTTTAGGTGACATGAATGCTGACATCACTGGCATGGAAGCTGCAAAATAATAATGTTAATGATTTCTGGAAAGAAATTAAAACTATTAATAATTGCAAAATATCTCTTCCGTCTAATATAGATGGTGTGAGTGGTCCTGATGAAATTTCACAGTTATGGCGGAAACATTATTGTGAACTACTAAACTGTGTAAAAAGTAATCTGTTTGTGGTGGATAATGTGGAGTATAATGATGATGTTGTTATTACTTCTTCTGAATTCAATGAAGCAATATTGAAGCTAAGGGATAATAAGGCATGTGGTCCGGATCATATTACAGCTGAACATCTTAAACTTGCCAGTAAGAAACTGTGTCCTCTGGTGGCTATGTGCTACACAGGGTTTTTTGTACATGGGGAGTTACCTGATTCTATGCTGTCTGTTGAGCTGGTACCTGTTATCAAGGATAAAGTGGGGAAGCTGAATAGCTCAGATAACTATAGGCCAATAGCTTTGGCCAATGTTATGTCAGAAGTGTTGGAGACAGTTGTTCTGTGTAGACTTGAGAGGTACGTCCTGTCTACAGGTAATCAATTTGGTTTTAAACGAAAGCATGGTACTGATTTATGTATTTTTGCACTAAAGGAAATTTTAGATAGATATAATAAACAAAATTCCACAATGTTCTTGTGCTTCATTGATGCCTCTAAAGCATTTGACAGTGTTAATCATCAAAAAATGTTTTTAAATTGATTAAAAGTGGGGTACCTGGTTTTTTGATTAGAATCTTGGTCTATTGGTATTCTCATCAGACAATGAGAGTTAAATGGGGGAGTGTAACAACGGCTCCCTTTAAAGTGACCAATGGGGCTCGACAGGGTGGAATTCTGTCTCCTTTTCTTTTTAATGTGTATATGAATGATTTGTCTATGATTTTAAATGCTTGCGGTACAGGTTGTAGCGAAGATTGTAGCGAAGCGAACATGTTGTGTCGTAAGTTTAGTATGTGCTCTGTCCCTGTGAAGATTTCACTCTTTAGAACATAACATTTAGATTTATGGGTAGGGTGTCTAAGTCAAAAAATGACCTAATTGCTGTTTTGGCTAACCCTAGATGAAGTTCTGTAAGATTTTCGTCCAGACTGTGGAACCATTGGTGTACATGTCTGTATGTTAGACACTGAACACTGTGCAGGGTCTATTTTTACTTGTATATTTATTATTTTATTTTTTTCTATGTATGTGTTTTTGTATTGTACTATGGATCCCTCTCGGTCTGGAAATAAAGTTTATTATTATATCTCGGAAGTATTTCAATTCCGTCTAAATAAATATCTGCCATTTTGAATCTTCTGGGGGAAAATGATGGTAAAAAGTTAACAAACTAATTTTGAATTGAAGAATTATGAAGATAGAAGGCAGAGAATCAAGAGTCAGTATAAACAATCCAAAATCAGACACGGAAGGAACAAACACAGGGAAAGTGCTTGGAAAGGCCAGACAGAACTAAACAAAACTTTGCCCAGACTGAGAGTGATTGTGCTGCTTATATGTGTGTGTGTGTGTGTGTGTGTGTGTGTATTAGCTGCAGGTGTGTGTAATTAGATGCAGGTGTGTGTGTGTGCAATCAGTCCCAGGAATGAGGCAGGATGGGAAATGGAGTTTGAAAAGGGGGATGGAAACAAAAATGCCAGAGTTCTGGATGGAGTGCCCTCAATTGGATTTTATGGGCACTCCAGCTGATGATCGTTACAGGTATACAAACAGGATATTTTGAGATTTCATGCCAAAGTGCATCATAGTTGCACATGTAGGAGGCGCTTCAACTCCTCAACACTGTAACTGTAGGATTGGTAAAGTTGAAAATGAATATGAATCTTCATAATATGAAAATAATAATATGAAATATCAAAATTTCAGCAACTAATAACGTCAAAAGTGCATTTTTATCACACTTCATATACTTTTCTATGTACATCAACATATTAAAAAAAAATTCTTGCTCATTTATTATTCTGTTTTGTGTTTTTTTCTGCCTATAGGTGAATGCTTCACTGGGAATGAACATTTTCAGTACAATAACCGCAGGCATTGCCATTATTGCACTTTCACTAGATTTTGCTTTATGGCGATACCATTACTGCAGCGATTATTCCTGTTATGTAAGGGCAAAGTACGAGGTATGTCATCAACTTTTATATTCACAATTAACATCAAATTGTGTCAAAATGGAAATTTAATTTAATATTTATCATAAGATCACTGTGTGGTCAGTACACAAGCCTTAATCAGCACTCATCTGTTCACTGTTTTTATCTAGCATTTCAGAAGTAGTTTATAGATCATTTATAATACAAGAAGTCATTATACGTTAATTCTACTCAGTCCAACTCAGTCCAGTTTGACTTATTAGGGCCAGATTTACTTACAGCTTGTGCCAGTGCAAACCCTCTTTTGGCATTAAAAAAGACTTGTCAGCATTTACTAAAGACACAATGAAATACTAACAATATAAAAGACAGCTTTTTATGCTGCTAATATTACTGCATTCATGCATTTGCAAGTTTTTTTTCAGGCACAAAATTATTTAAATGAATTGTACAAGATGATTTACTAAGGTTTGTGCTGTCATGCTAATTTGCCTTCTTGGATCCACTTTATTTTAAGTGGCCTTAACTACTATGTACTTACATTTTAATTAATAATTTAGTACAATGTACGTATTGTGTACATACATGTTTTTACATTGTACTTATCTTAAAAAAAATGACATGTAATTACATGTATAATTACACTGTTGACCCATACTTTACACCTTAACCCACCCTTAAACTTACCCATACCTCCAACCCTCTCCCTAACCTTACCCCATCCCACCTCAAAAGCAGCAAAAGTGTTTTACAATACAATATGAACACAATAAGTACATTTTACTTATTTTTTTATGTCAGTACATAGTAGTTAACCCCTTTGCGTGCAAACATCGCTGACGGCCCCAGTTTATTATTGTTTCACTTTCACAGCACATTAAACATCACTGTCTTACTTCATCTGGACAAACTGTGCATCAATGGAAAGTTTAAAGACTCAAGCTTCGATATTTGACCAATATTTTGATAAAACATTGTTGCAGTGACAGATATTTAGTGATTTATGTCAGGAGTGCAAAATAATAAATCCGTATTATGCCACATTTTGAATAGAAATTCACAACTCACTCATATTCAGTCACGTCAAGAGCGGTTTATTTGTGTTCACATAGACTCACTGAACAGCGTCAATAAGGATTTTTAGACCAAAGATGCATATCTGCGGAGATATATGGATATATTTACTGATGTTTACTTCATATTTCTTCAGACAGAATCGTCATTTCTATTCATTTTCCACGGATTTACGCGATCAGATGATAAACAGCCTCTCCCAGCGATCTCTGTGTGCGTGCAGTAGTCACAGCTCGTGCGGTGTGTGACTCAGACTCTGATTGGGTCTTTCAAACGTCAATCTTAGAGTTTCATATCTGGACACCGCCCCATCGTGTCACATGCTTCCTGCACACTTCCTGGTAGTTATCTGGCCAAAACAACACTGAAACACCTCTGTACACACAAAATATCCGAATAATAAACCCGCGATTACGATAGTAAAGCTTGGTATGAGAATTTCTTGAGATCTGGGGCGTTTTTATAAAAAAAATCGAAAATGTACATCGGAAATGCTAACTTGTGCAGCGATGAAAAAGGCTACAAATAACATATTTTCACAACAGTAAACGACCAAATTCCACCCCTGATCGCTAAAGGAAGTTATTATAAACACTCGATCGGGGTTTAAAGTGAGTTTTGAGTAAAAGTGTATTAATAATTTCATAAATTGTCAGATGTAGCTTGATGCTAACGTTAGCACCAATGCTTCTAATAGCAGGTGCTTTTCTTCTTCATAATGCATTTTTGTCTCAATAATTCACGTAAGGTCGTAAGAAAATGTTTTGTTGTATTTTTATAGTAAGACTTTTGATAAATAAGGGCTAAATGCAAAGAGAGACTTAAGTGAGATCGCTGCTTTGTTGCTTTGTAAAGCCTGAAAAACCACAATCAAGGCTAATAAAGGTGGAATAAAAACAAAAGAATAATGATAAAAGAATAATGCGGATAATGTGTCATACTTGGCGGAGGTGTGAAAGAACCGTTTGGTGAGAACAATACAATCATGATTCGGGCAGTTTTCAACAGTGAAACATACACAAAGAGAACAGGAAAGTTTACATGTGAGATCTTACAGAGATGACAAGGGCCATAAATCAATCTGATGAGCCTTCTCTAAAAACACACATGACATGGCCTTAGAAAATATTTCATAAAATTCACAGTTTTACAGATTCGATTATGAAATTTTTTATGAAGTCTTGGAAGACTTGTGGCCTTAGCTACACTGTGTTTTCAAACTCATTTCCTACATCAACATTTTTTTAAATACATTTAAAACATATGTTTTTAATATTTTTATTTTTGTTTTTATGTTTGAGCTTATATATCTCTATTATCATAACAGTCTGAGTGATTCTGATTCCTGAACAGTAAACTTTAAAGTGTCAGCTTTGTGAACAAAGGTTGGTTATGTATCTAGTGAGAAAGAATCATGAGCAGAAACCTTTTTATTTTGGGTATGTAATTTCGGTCTCCATGCCAAAAAAGGGGGGTTACTAGTAAGGGGTTAAAGCCACCTAATATAAAGTGGGACCGTCTTCTTTAGTAAATCTAGCCCTAAAATGTTAATATTACTATGAAAACTTCACGGATGTAAGATTCTGGACTAGGGATGCATCGATCCGATACTCAGGATCAGTATCGGCTCCGATACTTGCATTTTCTGTGGATCGGGTATCGGTCAGATGAGACCGATCCAAATATGATACTGTGCGTATAGAATTCGGTGTTATTACTGAGCTCCACGAAAGGCACAAAAACATTATAAAGCACAAAACATTTAAGAGAACCTATTTCATGTGTTCTGAAGCTGTTCCATAGTTCCATGTTAGGTATAGATTAATATTGAAGTCATTAAAAGTAATTCCGTTACGCAAACAAATAATTTGATTTAACCAGTTCTTCTAAATGAACTGGTTGAAGCAGTTCACCAAATCGGATTGAATCGTGTTCACGTCTCCAGTAAGCATTAATCCACAAATCACTTAAATTATTCACTTTTTTTAATGTGGCTAACACTCCCTCTGAGTCAAAATAAACCAATATCCCGGAGTAATTAATTTAATTAAACAGTTTACTGACTGAACTGCTGTGAAGAGAGAACTGACAATGAACTTGAGCCGAGCTGCTTGTGTGTTGTACTAACTGTTCTCTGTGGACTCGGAGGACTGCAAATCTGCACACTGTGACTCTGTGTTGTTTCAAGCTCATCATTCTGTACACAGGATGTGTATAAGCGCTCTGTATTTGTACCTTTAGTATTATAATAAATGCCAATGCCTAGAGGTACAGGGGTTTTCTATTATTTGGGCTGATAGATCTGCCTGTCAGGGTTCTGTCACTTCAGTCTAGTGGTTTTCATGTTTTGTGACAGAGCCCTGATACTCTCCTCCTGTCATTGTTTTCATGTGAGTGCGCGGCTTCGAGACCGCTCGAGCTGTGCGCTCTTGTCTGCGTGTCCTGTTTCATGTTGGAGCGTGGTGTTCGGATCCCGGCACTCATGTCTTGCTGAGTTTCGGTTTCGTGTCGGGGACCGAGCACTCGCGCTCCATGTTCTGTTTTATTGTGGCATTGTTGCACACAGCTCGAGTTATCGGCTGTGTGCTTGTTATATTTTGTCTTGTGCTGTCGCACGCAGCTTAGTTTTTACTGGCTGCGTGCTGTCTTGTGTGAACACGCGGGTTATGAGCTTGCTCGTTAGCTGCGTGTTTGTGTGAACGCGCGGCGTATGAGCTTGCTCATTAGCTGCGTATTTGTGTCCAATTCAAGCACATGGTTTGCGATTGGTTTGCTGGCCATGTGCTTGTGTTTTTTGTTTTGTGTGAGCACATGGCTTTTGTCTTAGTCCCTACGTGCCATGTGCTCTCGTCAATTGTCTTGACCCCACCCATCTTGTTACCTGATTATTGATGTAATTCTCCCCACAGGTGTTCCTTCGTTACCCTCCTTATTAGCTCCCTATTTATTGTCCTTGTGTTTGCAGTCTGGTTGCTCGTTCGTCGTCTAATATTTGTCGGTGTATGCCTTGCCTTGCCTTGCCTTGCCTTGCCTTGCCTTGCCCTGCCTTGCCTTGCCTTGCCTTGCCCTGCCTTGCCTTGCCTTGCCTTGCCTTGCCCTGCCTTGCCAGTCAGGTTTGTCTGTTCTCCCCCACGGGGTAGTTTTTGTTTGTTTGTTTTATTTTTATTGCTATTAAAGAGCCCTTCTCTCTGCATCCTTGAGTCCTCGCCTCATCCCTCTACCCAAACCCTGACACTGCCACCTCAGGGAAGATTTGGGGCGGTGGCTTCTGTGTGTTTGTAAATGACCAATGGTACAGCCAAACAACAGTTAAATCCACATTATGCACTTCGGATATTGAACTTTTATGTCTTAGTCTAAGGCCTTTTTATCTCCCAGGAGATTTCGGGAATATTTTAAGTAGTGTTGTCTACATTCCTCCATCGGGCAAGGCAGCAAAAGCTGCGGGCATTATAAGAGACTGTATCCAAACACACCTCCATACACCAGGAGCGCCGGTTCTGGTACTTGGTGATTTTAACCATTGTAAATTGGAGACAGATCTCTCCGGTTATGAACAGTATGTAAGAGTCAACACACAAGATAAAAATGTTTTAGACAAATGCTATGGCAATATAAAAGAAGCTTATTCGTCCAGAATAAGGCCTCCTTTATCGAACTCACTCTGATCACATTACAGTGTTTTTAATCCCAACGTACAAGACTATGCTGAAGAGACACAAACCGGTGACGAAAAGTACGGATTGGGAAGCCTTTCAGAGTGAGGATATTGAGGAAACTACTGTGGTTACTATAGACTATTCTAAATTGTGTGCTGATAATGTGATTCCCAAAAAGACTGTGATTACATATGCCAAATATAAACCTTACATTACGAAGTAGATAAAAGACTGTATTAACAGGAAGAAATGTGCTTTTTATAATCATGACAGACCTAGAGTAAGCAAAATCCGGAAAGAGTTGAATGGTCTATTTAGGGATGCAAGGAAAAAACATAAGGAATTCCTGAAGGACAAACGATGTATGGCCAACCCTAAGTAGTTGTGGGATTCCATCAAATCCATAACTAACATGCAGCCTATCAGGAAAGCTGTTTCAACCCTTGATGACTTACAGATGGCAAATTATTTAAATGACTTTTATTTAAGATTTGAGAAGTGTGGGCATAACTCCAGTAGTGCAGACAATAATGATTTCAGGCCTGTAGCCCTGACACCTGTGATTAAGAAATGTTTTTAAAAATGTTTTATGTCTATGTTAAAAGTAGGACTTGCAGACAAATTAGACCCCTGTCACAGTGTGTCTGGTCTGTGTATCACTGGGTGTCCACTAGAGGTCTCACTTCCCCTTATTGTCACTGTTCATTATTTTCAGCTGTTTCCACTTTCATCGTTTGTACATGTCTTGAAATACCTGGGTTGTTTCTGTCCTTGTTACGGAGTCCTTGTCTAATGTCTATGCGTTTTACAGGTCCGTCAACACTTGCCCTTGTCTTGCCTTGCCTTGCTCTGTGTCCACGTCTTGTTTATGTTTTGTGTTGGATATTCTGGTTTTGACCCTGCCTGGACTGTTTACCCCTTCAGATTTGCCCTATAATAAACTGCTTACCTGCAATTGGATCTCTCCCTGTTTTCTGTGTCGCCTCACGTGACAGAAGGACTCCGTCACCAAGAGAACCAGCGGTATGTCGTTTTCCCGTTCCCCAGCCAAGATGGCAGAGAGGCGCGCCAAATATCTGAGGTTAACCGCCCTCCGCCAAGAGGGCAATGAAGTGGGTGGCCTGGCTCAGGTGTTCTGTTCCCTGGCAGAGGGCATGGGCTACAATGAGGCGGCCTTTAAGGATTATTTTAATGACTGTCTGAATGATCCGTTGCCTCAATGGGAGATGGAGGGGTTGGAGATCCTGGACTTTTGGGGGTTTACGGATTACCTGCACCATCGTGCTCAGTGGGAGGCAACAACCCCATCTGAGTTTCCAGACAAGATGGCCGCCAGCCCAACGCCACAGCACAAGATGGCTGCTGAGCCAGCGCCTCAGCAAAAGATGGCCGCCGACCCAGTGCCACAGCACAAGATGGCCGTCAGCCCAGTGCCAGAGCACAAGTTGGCCGCCAGCCCAGCGCCACAGCTCAAGATGGCCGCCAGCCCAGCGCCACAGCACACGATGGCCGCCAGCTTAGAGCCACAGACCAAGATGGCCGACTCAAAGTCTGAGTCGCCAGTCAAGGTGCCCCCGACTTGCCATCGTAGAGGGCGGAGGAGGAGGGGACAGGCTTCTACCGTTCCTCAAAGCCTGGAGAACGTTCCCGAGCAGGCTGCTGCTGTCCAGGAGGACGTTCCCGAGCGGGCCGCTGCCGTCCAGGGGGACATTCCGGAGCGGGCCGCTGACATCCAGGGGGACGTTCTGGAGCGGGCAGCTGCCATCCAGGGGGACGTTCCGGAGCGGGCCGCTGCCGTCCAGGAGGACGTTTCCGAGCGGACCGCTGCCATCCCCGAGGCGGTGCCCGAGGTGGTACCCGAGGCTGTTCCGGAGGCCGAAACGGTGCCCGATGCTGTTTTGGAGGCCGAAACGGTGCCCGATGCTGTTCCAGAGGTCGAGGCGGTGCCCGATGCTGTTCCAGAGGTCGAGGCGGTGCCCGATGCTGTTCCAGAGGTCGAGGCGGGGGCCGATGCCGTTCCAGAGACCGAGGTGGTGCCCAATTCCGAGGCGGTGCACAATGCTGTTCCGGAGGTCGAGGCGGTGCCCGATGCTGTTCTGGAGGTCGAGGTGGTGCCCGATGCCGAGGCGGTGCCCGAGGTCGTTCCCGATACGGTGCCCAATGCTGTTCTGGAGACCGACGCGGTGACTGATGCTGTTCCGGAGGCTGAGGTGGTGCCCAATGTCGAGGCGGTGCCCGAGGCAGTTCCGGAGGCCGAGGCGGTGTCCGAGGCCGTTCCTGATGCAGTGTCCGAGGCCGCTCCCGATGCCTTGAAAGAGGCGGTGCCCGAGACCGTTCCAGAGACCGTACCCGAAGCCAAAGCGCCTCAGGTCTTCACAGACAGTCCAGAGTCTAGTCCTGTTCCTGTGGACTCTCCGGAGTCGAGTCAGATTCCCGTGGACTTTCCGGAGTAGAGTCAGGTTCCGGTGAACTCTCAGGAGTCGAGTCAGGTTCCGGTGGACTCTCAGGAGTCGAGTCAGGTTCCGGTGGACTCTCAGGAGTCGAGTCAGGTTCCCGTAGACTCTCAGGAGTCGAGTCAGGTTCCGGTGGACTCTCAGGATTCGAGTCGGGTTCCGGTGGACTCTCAGGAGTCGAGTCGGGTTCCGGTGGACTCTCAGGAGTCGAGTCGGGTTCCGGCGGACCCTACGGAGTCGAGTCGGGTTCCGGTGGACCCTCCGGAGTTGAGTCGAGTGCCAGTGGACCCTCCAGAATCGAGTCAGGTGTTTGTGGACCTTCCAGAGCCAGGGCCAGTCACCGATGACCCTCCAGAGCCAAGGCCAGTCACAGATGACCCTCCAGAGCCAAGTCAAGTCACTGGGTGGTCTGCGGCTCCATTCTGGGGGACTCCTGTCTCAACCACGGGGGCGTGTTGGTCATCTGCTCCGCCCTGGGGGACTCCGACGTTGACCACGAGGACGTGGTGGTCATCTGCTCTGCCCTGGGGGACTTTGACGTTGACCACGAGGACGTGGTGGTCGTCCGTTCCGCCCTGGGGAACTCTGGCGGTGACCACGTGAATGTGGTGGTCTTCCGCTCCACCCTGGAGGGCTCTGGCCTTGACCACAAGGTTGGTAATTAACACAAAAAAGACACAGGAAGTTGTACTTGATCCAAAATGTATTGGTGACCATCAATCAGTGGTTATGATTGTGCCCCACAGACGGTCCAGATAATGATCGGTGTGATGACTTTCCTGTTTGGCATTGTGTCTACAGTTTATATTGAACCCATCTTTGTCTATACTGGTGTTACTTACTGGGGATCTCTCGTTGTAAGAAACCACTATACAACTAAGTTTTCTGTCTTTTATAAAACAAAGCTACATATTCAGACAAAAGCTTTAATTTTGTTCTTTCTCTCTCTTCTCAGTACATTTCCGCAGGTTCACTCTGCATTGCTGCAGAAAACAAAATTAAGTCTCCCTCCAGTTTGTGTTTGGTATGTACACAACACTTATTTTTGGGGTCTAAGCTCCAGCTGGAAGTACAGAAATAGTGTCCTGTTGTGATTGTACTGATTTTTTTTATCATGGTACACTTGTAGCTTCACACGGGAGTCAGTCTGCATTTGCGGCTCTGTAATTAACATGAAGATTTGTGTTGCGTCTTATAATGCGCACTGACTGCGTGTTGGCCACAGTGATACTGATAAATCACGCCGTGTCGTTGTGGACAAATTTATGGAGAGATGTGACATTTTGTGTGTTCAGGAGACGTTCCTTGCTAAACAAGAACTGGATGGATTAAATTCCCTGCATAGTAACTTTCATGGAGCGGGTGAATCAACAACATACTTAAGTGCTAAAGTTGTCCGGGGGAGAATTCCTGGGGGGGTTGCTACGTTGTGGAATAAAAAATCTGATCAGTTGGTCAGTGTTATAAGATTGGGAGTTGATTGGGCCATTGGTATTGAGCTGTGTTGTAATGACAAGAAGATAATAATTTTGAATGTTTATATGCCATATGAGTGCATATTTAATGAGGATTAGTACCTCAGTAGATTGGCATTCATTATGTCTTTTATTCAGGATAATTCATCCACCTGCATATATGTTTTAGGTGACATGAATGCTGACATCACTGGCATGGAAGCTGCAAAATAATAATGTTAATGATTTCTGGAAAGAAATTAAAACTATTAATAATTGCAAAATATCTCTTCTGTCTAATATAGATGGTGTGAGTGGTCCTGATGAAATTTCACAGTTATGGCGGAAACATTATTGTGAACTACTAAACTGTGTAAAAAGTACTCTGTTTGTGGTGGATAATGTGGAGTATAATGATGATGTTGTTATTACTTCTTCTGAAATCCATGAAGCAATATTGAAGCTAAGGGATAATAAGGCATGTGGTCCGGACCATATTACAGCTGAAAATCTTAAACTTGCCAGTAAGAAACTGTGTCCTCTGGTGGCTATGTGCTACACAGGGTTTTTTGTTCATGGGGAGTTACCTGATTCTATGCTGTCTGTTGAGCTGGTACCTGTTATCAAGGAGAAAGTGGGGAAGCTGAATAGCTCAGATAACTATAGGCCAATAGCTTTGGCCAATGTTATGTCAGAAGTGTTGGAGACAGTTGTTCTGTGTAGACTTGAGAGGTACGTCCTGTCTACAGGTAATCAATTTGGTTTTAAACGAAAGCATGGTACTAATTTATGTATTTTTGCACTAAAGGAAATTTTAGATAGATATAATAAACAAAATTCCACAATGTTCTTTTGCTTCATTGATGCCTCTAAAGCATTTGACAGTGTTAATCATCAAAAAATGTTTTTAAATTGATTAAAAGTGGGGTACCTGGTTTTTTGATTAGAATCTTGGTCTATTGGTATTCTCATCAGACAATGAGAGTTAAATGGGGGAGTGTAACAACGGCTCCCTTTAAAGTGACCAATGGGGCTCGACAGGGTGGAATTCTGTCTCCTTTTCTTTTTAATGTGTATATGAATGATTTGTCTATGATTTTAAATGCTTGCGGTACAGGTTGTAGCGAAGATTGTAGCGAAGCGAACATGTTGTGTCGTAAGTTTAGTATGTGCTCTGTCCCTGTGAAGATTTCACTCTTTAGAACATAACATTTAGATTTATGGGTAGGGTGTCTAAGTCAAAAAATGACCTAATTGCTGTTTTGGCTAACCCTAGATGAAGTTCTGTAAGATTTTCGTCCAGACTGTGGAACCATTGGTGTACATGTCTGTATGTTAGACACTGAACACTGTGCAGGGTCTATTTTTACTTGTATATTTATTATTTTATTTTTTTCTATGTATGTGTTTTTGTATTGTACTATGGATCCCTCTCGGTCTGGAAATAAAGTTTATTATTATATCTCGGAAGTATTTCAATTCCGTCTAAATAAATATCTGCCATTTTGAATCTTCTGGGGGAAAATGATGGTAAAAAGTTAACAAACTAATTTTGAATTGAAGAATTATGAAGATAGAAGGCAGAGAATCAAGAGTCAGTATAAACAATCCAAAATCAGACACGGAAGGAACAAACACAGGGAAAGTGCTTGGAAAGGCCAGACAGAACTAAACAAAACTTTGCCCAGACTGAGAGTGATTGTGCTGCTTATATGTGTGTGTGTGTGTGTGTGTGTGTGTGTGTGTATTAGCTGCAGGTGTGTGTAATTAGATGCAGGTGTGTGTGTGTGCAATCAGTCCCAGGAATGAGGCAGGATGGGAAATGGAGTTTGAAAAGGGGGATGGAAACAAAAATGCCAGAGTTCTGGATGGAGTGCCCTCAATTGGATTTTATGGGCACTCCAGCTGATGATCGTTACAGGTATACAAACAGGATATTTTGAGATTTCATGCCAAAGTGCATCATAGTTGCACATGTAGGAGGCGCTTCAACTCCTCAACACTGTAACTGTAGGATTGGTAAAGTTGAAAATGAATATGAATCTTCATAATATGAAAATAATAATATGAAATATCAAAATTTCAGCAACTAATAACGTCAAAAGTGCATTTTTATCACACTTCATATACTTTTCTATGTACATCAACATATTAAAAAAAAATTCTTGCTCATTTATTATTCTGTTTTGTGTTTTTTTCTGCCTATAGGTGAATGCTTCACTGGGAATGAACATTTTCAGTACAATAACCGCAGGCATTGCCATTATTGCACTTTCACTAGATTTTGCTTTATGGCGATACCATTACTGCAGCGATTATTCCTGTTATGTAAGGGCAAAGTACGAGGTATGTCATCAACTTTTATATTCACAATTAACATCAAATTGTGTCAAAATGGAAATTTAATTTAATATTTATCATAAGATCACTGTGTGGTCAGTACACAAGCCTTAATCAGCACTCATCTGTTCACTGTTTTTATCTAGCATTTCAGAAGTAGTTTATAGATCATTTATAATACAAGAAGTCATTATACGTTAATTCTACTCAGTCCAACTCAGTCCAGTTTGACTTATTAGGGCCAGATTTACTTACAGCTTGTGCCAGTGCAAACCCTCTTTTGGCATTAAAAAAGACTTGTCAGCATTTACTAAAGACACAATGAAATACTAACAATATAAAAGACAGCTTTTTATGCTGCTAATATTACTGCATTCATGCATTTGCAAGTTTTTTTTCAGGCACAAAATTATTTAAATGAATTGTACAAGATGATTTACTAAGGTTTGTGCTGTCATGCTAATTTGCCTTCTTGGATCCACTTTATTTTAAGTGGCCTTAACTACTATGTACTTACATTTTAATTAATAATTTAGTACAATGTACGTATTGTGTACATACATGTTTTTACATTGTACTTATCTTAAAAAAAATGACATGTAATTACATGTATAATTACACTGTTGACCCATACTTTACACCTTAACCCACCCTTAAACTTACCCATACCTCCAACCCTCTCCCTAACCTTACCCCATCCCACCTCAAAAGCAGCAAAAGTGTTTTACAATACAATATGAACACAATAAGTACATTTTACTTATTTTTTTATGTCAGTACATAGTAGTTAACCCCTTTGCGTGCAAACATCGCTGACGGCCCCAGTTTATTATTGTTTCACTTTCACAGCACATTAAACATCACTGTCTTACTTCATCTGGACAAACTGTGCATCAATGGAAAGTTTAAAGACTCAAGCTTCGATATTTGACCAATATTTTGATAAAACATTGTTGCAGTGACAGATATTTAGTGATTTATGTCAGGAGTGCAAAATAATAAATCCGTATTATGCCACATTTTGAATAGAAATTCACAACTCACTCATATTCAGTCACGTCAAGAGCGGTTTATTTGTGTTCACATAGACTCACTGAACAGCGTCAATAAGGATTTTTAGACCAAAGATGCATATCTGCGGAGATATATGGATATATTTACTGATGTTTACTTCATATTTCTTCAGACAGAATCGTCATTTCTATTCATTTTCCACGGATTTACGCGATCAGATGATAAACAGCCTCTCCCAGCGATCTCTGTGTGCGTGCAGTAGTCACAGCTCGTGCGGTGTGTGACTCAGACTCTGATTGGGTCTTTCAAACGTCAATCTTAGAGTTTCATATCTGGACACCGCCCCATCGTGTCACATGCTTCCTGCACACTTCCTGGTAGTTATCTGGCCAAAACAACACTGAAACACCTCTGTACACACAAAATATCCGAATAATAAACCCGCGATTACGATAGTAAAGCTTGGTATGAGAATTTCTTGAGATCTGGGGCGTTTTTATAAAAAAAATCGAAAATGTACATCGGAAATGCTAACTTGTGCAGCGATGAAAAAGGCTACAAATAACATATTTTCACAACAGTAAACGACCAAATTCCACCCCTGATCGCTAAAGGAAGTTATTATAAACACTCGATCGGGGTTTAAAGTGAGTTTTGAGTAAAAGTGTATTAATAATTTCATAAATTGTCAGATGTAGCTTGATGCTAACGTTAGCACCAATGCTTCTAATAGCAGGTGCTTTTCTTCTTCATAATGCATTTTTGTCTCAATAATTCACGTAAGGTCGTAAGAAAATGTTTTGTTGTATTTTTATAGTAAGACTTTTGATAAATAAGGGCTAAATGCAAAGAGAGACTTAAGTGAGATCGCTGCTTTGTTGCTTTGTAAAGCCTGAAAAACCACAATCAAGGCTAATAAAGGTGGAATAAAAACAAAAGAATAATGATAAAAGAATAATGCGGATAATGTGTCATACTTGGCGGAGGTGTGAAAGAACCGTTTGGTGAGAACAATACAATCATGATTCGGGCAGTTTTCAACAGTGAAACATACACAAAGAGAACAGGAAAGTTTACATGTGAGATCTTACAGAGATGACAAGGGCCATAAATCAATCTGATGAGCCTTCTCTAAAAACACACATGACATGGCCTTAGAAAATATTTCATAAAATTCACAGTTTTACAGATTCGATTATGAAATTTTTTATGAAGTCTTGGAAGACTTGTGGCCTTAGCTACACTGTGTTTTCAAACTCATTTCCTACATCAACATTTTTTTAAATACATTTAAAACATATGTTTTTAATATTTTTATTTTTGTTTTTATGTTTGAGCTTATATATCTCTATTATCATAACAGTCTGAGTGATTCTGATTCCTGAACAGTAAACTTTAAAGTGTCAGCTTTGTGAACAAAGGTTGGTTATGTATCTAGTGAGAAAGAATCATGAGCAGAAACCTTTTTATTTTGGGTATGTAATTTCGGTCTCCATGCCAAAAAAGGGGGGTTACTAGTAAGGGGTTAAAGCCACCTAATATAAAGTGGGACCGTCTTCTTTAGTAAATCTAGCCCTAAAATGTTAATATTACTATGAAAACTTCACGGATGTAAGATTCTGGACTAGGGATGCATCGATCCGATACTCAGGATCAGTATCGGCTCCGATACTTGCATTTTCTGTGGATCGGGTATCGGTCAGATGAGACCGATCCAAATATGATACTGTGCGTATAGAATTCGGTGTTATTACTGAGCTCCACGAAAGGCACAAAAACATTATAAAGCACAAAACATTTAAGAGAACCTATTTCATGTGTTCTGAAGCTGTTCCATAGTTCCATGTTAGGTATAGATTAATATTGAAGTCATTAAAAGTAATTCCGTTACGCAAACAAATAATTTGATTTAACCAGTTCTTCTAAATGAACTGGTTGAAGCAGTTCACCAAATCGGATTGAATCGTGTTCACGTCTCCAGTAAGCATTAATCCACAAATCACTTAAATTATTCACTTTTTTTAATGTGGCTAACACTCCCTCTGAGTCAAAATAAACCAATATCCCGGAGTAATTAATTTAATTAAACAGTTTACTGACTGAACTGCTGTGAAGAGAGAACTGACAATGAACTTGAGCCGAGCTGCTTGTGTGTTGTACTAACTGTTCTCTGTGGACTCGGAGGACTGCAAATCTGCACACTGTGACTCTGTGTTGTTTCAAGCTCATCATTCTGTACACAGGATGTGTATAAGCGCTCTGTATTTGTACCTTTAGTATTATAATAAATGCCAATGCCTAGAGGTACAGGGGTTTTCTATTATTTGGGCTGATAGATCTGCCTGTCAGGGTTCTGTCACTTCAGTCTAGTGGTTTTCATGTTTTGTGACAGAGCCCTGATACTCTCCTCCTGTCATTGTTTTCATGTGAGTGCGCGGCTTCGAGACCGCTCGAGCTGTGCGCTCTTGTCTGCGTGTCCTGTTTCATGTTGGAGCGTGGTGTTCGGATCCCGGCACTCATGTCTTGCTGAGTTTCGGTTTCGTGTCGGGGACCGAGCACTCGCGCTCCATGTTCTGTTTTATTGTGGCATTGTTGCACACAGCTCGAGTTATCGGCTGTGTGCTTGTTATATTTTGTCTTGTGCTGTCGCACGCAGCTTAGTTTTTACTGGCTGCGTGCTGTCTTGTGTGAACACGCGGGTTATGAGCTTGCTCGTTAGCTGCGTGTTTGTGTGAACGCGCGGCGTATGAGCTTGCTCATTAGCTGCGTATTTGTGTCCAATTCAAGCACATGGTTTGCGATTGGTTTGCTGGCCATGTGCTTGTGTTTTTTGTTTTGTGTGAGCACATGGCTTTTGTCTTAGTCCCTACGTGCCATGTGCTCTCGTCAATTGTCTTGACCCCACCCATCTTGTTACCTGATTATTGATGTAATTCTCCCCACAGGTGTTCCTTCGTTACCCTCCTTATTAGCTCCCTATTTATTGTCCTTGTGTTTGCAGTCTGGTTGCTCGTTCGTCGTCTAATATTTGTCGGTGTATGCCTTGCCTTGCCTTGCCTTGCCTTGCCTTGCCTTGCCCTGCCTTGCCTTGCCTTGCCTTGCCCTGCCTTGCCTTGCCTTGCCTTGCCTTGCCCTGCCTTGCCAGTCAGGTTTGTCTGTTCTCCCCCACGGGGTAGTTTTTGTTTGTTTGTTTTATTTTTATTGCTATTAAAGAGCCCTTCTCTCTGCATCCTTGAGTCCTCGCCTCATCCCTCTACCCAAACCCTGACACTGCCACCTCAGGGAAGATTTGGGGCGGTGGCTTCTGTGTGTTTGTAAATGACCAATGGTACAGCCAAACAACAGTTAAATCCACATTATGCACTTCGGATATTGAACTTTTATGTCTTAGTCTAAGGCCTTTTTATCTCCCAGGAGATTTCGGGAATATTTTAAGTAGTGTTGTCTACATTCCTCCATCGGGCAAGGCAGCAAAAGCTGCGGGCATTATAAGAGACTGTATCCAAACACACCTCCATACACCAGGAGCGCCGGTTCTGGTACTTGGTGATTTTAACCATTGTAAATTGGAGACAGATCTCTCCGGTTATGAACAGTATGTAAGAGTCAACACACAAGATAAAAATGTTTTAGACAAATGCTATGGCAATATAAAAGAAGCTTATTCGTCCAGAATAAGGCCTCCTTTATCGAACTCACTCTGATCACATTACAGTGTTTTTAATCCCAACGTACAAGACTATGCTGAAGAGACACAAACCGGTGACGAAAAGTACGGATTGGGAAGCCTTTCAGAGTGAGGATATTGAGGAAACTACTGTGGTTACTATAGACTATTCTAAATTGTGTGCTGATAATGTGATTCCCAAAAAGACTGTGATTACATATGCCAAATATAAACCTTACATTACGAAGTAGATAAAAGACTGTATTAACAGGAAGAAATGTGCTTTTTATAATCATGACAGACCTAGAGTAAGCAAAATCCGGAAAGAGTTGAATGGTCTATTTAGGGATGCAAGGAAAAAACATAAGGAATTCCTGAAGGACAAACGATGTATGGCCAACCCTAAGTAGTTGTGGGATTCCATCAAATCCATAACTAACATGCAGCCTATCAGGAAAGCTGTTTCAACCCTTGATGACTTACAGATGGCAAATTATTTAAATGACTTTTATTTAAGATTTGAGAAGTGTGGGCATAACTCCAGTAGTGCAGACAATAATGATTTCAGGCCTGTAGCCCTGACACCTGTGATTAAGAAATGTTTTTAAAAATGTTTTATGTCTATGTTAAAAGTAGGACTTGCAGACAAATTAGACCCCTGTCACAGTGTGTCTGGTCTGTGTATCACTGGGTGTCCACTAGAGGTCTCACTTCCCCTTATTGTCACTGTTCATTATTTTCAGCTGTTTCCACTTTCATCGTTTGTACATGTCTTGAAATACCTGGGTTGTTTCTGTCCTTGTTACGGAGTCCTTGTCTAATGTCTATGCGTTTTACAGGTCCGTCAACACTTGCCCTTGTCTTGCCTTGCCTTGCTCTGTGTCCACGTCTTGTTTATGTTTTGTGTTGGATATTCTGGTTTTGACCCTGCCTGGACTGTTTACCCCTTCAGATTTGCCCTATAATAAACTGCTTACCTGCAATTGGATCTCTCCCTGTTTTCTGTGTCGCCTCACGTGACAGAAGGACTCCGTCACCAAGAGAACCAGCGGTATGTCGTTTTCCCGTTCCCCAGCCAAGATGGCAGAGAGGCGCGCCAAATATCTGAGGTTAACCGCCCTCCGCCAAGAGGGCAATGAAGTGGGTGGCCTGGCTCAGGTGTTCTGTTCCCTGGCAGAGGGCATGGGCTACAATGAGGCGGCCTTTAAGGATTATTTTAATGACTGTCTGAATGATCCGTTGCCTCAATGGGAGATGGAGGGGTTGGAGATCCTGGACTTTTGGGGGTTTACGGATTACCTGCACCATCGTGCTCAGTGGGAGGCAACAACCCCATCTGAGTTTCCAGACAAGATGGCCGCCAGCCCAACGCCACAGCACAAGATGGCTGCTGAGCCAGCGCCTCAGCAAAAGATGGCCGCCGACCCAGTGCCACAGCACAAGATGGCCGTCAGCCCAGTGCCAGAGCACAAGTTGGCCGCCAGCCCAGCGCCACAGCTCAAGATGGCCGCCAGCCCAGCGCCACAGCACACGATGGCCGCCAGCTTAGAGCCACAGACCAAGATGGCCGACTCAAAGTCTGAGTCGCCAGTCAAGGTGCCCCCGACTTGCCATCGTAGAGGGCGGAGGAGGAGGGGACAGGCTTCTACCGTTCCTCAAAGCCTGGAGAACGTTCCCGAGCAGGCTGCTGCTGTCCAGGAGGACGTTCCCGAGCGGGCCGCTGCCGTCCAGGGGGACATTCCGGAGCGGGCCGCTGACATCCAGGGGGACGTTCTGGAGCGGGCAGCTGCCATCCAGGGGGACGTTCCGGAGCGGGCCGCTGCCGTCCAGGAGGACGTTTCCGAGCGGACCGCTGCCATCCCCGAGGCGGTGCCCGAGGTGGTACCCGAGGCTGTTCCGGAGGCCGAAACGGTGCCCGATGCTGTTTTGGAGGCCGAAACGGTGCCCGATGCTGTTCCAGAGGTCGAGGCGGTGCCCGATGCTGTTCCAGAGGTCGAGGCGGTGCCCGATGCTGTTCCAGAGGTCGAGGCGGGGGCCGATGCCGTTCCAGAGACCGAGGTGGTGCCCAATTCCGAGGCGGTGCACAATGCTGTTCCGGAGGTCGAGGCGGTGCCCGATGCTGTTCTGGAGGTCGAGGTGGTGCCCGATGCCGAGGCGGTGCCCGAGGTCGTTCCCGATACGGTGCCCAATGCTGTTCTGGAGACCGACGCGGTGACTGATGCTGTTCCGGAGGCTGAGGTGGTGCCCAATGTCGAGGCGGTGCCCGAGGCAGTTCCGGAGGCCGAGGCGGTGTCCGAGGCCGTTCCTGATGCAGTGTCCGAGGCCGCTCCCGATGCCTTGAAAGAGGCGGTGCCCGAGACCGTTCCAGAGACCGTACCCGAAGCCAAAGCGCCTCAGGTCTTCACAGACAGTCCAGAGTCTAGTCCTGTTCCTGTGGACTCTCCGGAGTCGAGTCAGATTCCCGTGGACTTTCCGGAGTAGAGTCAGGTTCCGGTGAACTCTCAGGAGTCGAGTCAGGTTCCGGTGGACTCTCAGGAGTCGAGTCAGGTTCCGGTGGACTCTCAGGAGTCGAGTCAGGTTCCCGTAGACTCTCAGGAGTCGAGTCAGGTTCCGGTGGACTCTCAGGATTCGAGTCGGGTTCCGGTGGACTCTCAGGAGTCGAGTCGGGTTCCGGTGGACTCTCAGGAGTCGAGTCGGGTTCCGGCGGACCCTACGGAGTCGAGTCGGGTTCCGGTGGACCCTCCGGAGTTGAGTCGAGTGCCAGTGGACCCTCCAGAATCGAGTCAGGTGTTTGTGGACCTTCCAGAGCCAGGGCCAGTCACCGATGACCCTCCAGAGCCAAGGCCAGTCACAGATGACCCTCCAGAGCCAAGTCAAGTCACTGGGTGGTCTGCGGCTCCATTCTGGGGGACTCCTGTCTCAACCACGGGGGCGTGTTGGTCATCTGCTCCGCCCTGGGGGACTCCGACGTTGACCACGAGGACGTGGTGGTCATCTGCTCTGCCCTGGGGGACTTTGACGTTGACCACGAGGACGTGGTGGTCGTCCGTTCCGCCCTGGGGAACTCTGGCGGTGACCACGTGAATGTGGTGGTCTTCCGCTCCACCCTGGAGGGCTCTGGCCTTGACCACAAGGTTGGTAATTAACACAAAAAAGACACAGGAAGTTGTACTTGATCCAAAATGTATTGGTGACCATCAATCAGTGGTTATACACCATCATATTACCCAGTCACAGACCTACAAGTATCTGGGTGTGTATATAGAGAAATCACTTAAATATAATAGACATATTGAATGGGTTTTTACTCGCTTAGAATAAAGATTGTATTTCTTGTGCAGATTACGTCTGTTTGGTGTGAACAAAAATGTCCTTATAGATCACAGGATAACATGAGGCTGTTATATAAAGCTGTTTTAGAAAGTATTGTTAGGTACGGGATCACAGTCTGGTATGGTAATCTTTCATTGAAGCTTAAATCTAAGTTTATGCACCTGATATTGACAACATATAAAATTGTTGTGCACAAGAGAGATTTTAACCTCCAGGATTTATATGAGGAATGTATTCTTAACCAGGTGGAAAGGATCATTGGTGATCAGAGTAAGTTTTTAAACTCACAATATGAACTGCATCCCTCAGAAGATACAGATTCCCAAGGTGTAAGCTAAATCAGTACAAGAACTCCTTTGTACCAGTATCTGTGTGCCTGTTTAACAGATGTTTATCTTAAGGTTTTTTTTTCTATTTTATCTTTTATATTGTTTGTTTTATTTTTTTTACTTGTCTATTGTATGTAGATTGTATGTAGGTAATGCAGCAATTTTGTTATCCAAAACAATTTTCCTCTCGAGGACAATAAAGTATACTACTACTACTACTACTACTATAATATTGGTAGAACTTTATTTTACAGTCCTGTTCCTCATGTACATACTATGTCACAACTAGGTACTAACCCTGAACATAACCCTAAACCTAACCCTACCCCAAGTAGTTACCCTGTATTACCAGAACTTACTTAGATAAATACACCATAAGTACACTATAAGTACATAAGTACATGTACTGTAATATAAAGTGCAACCAATCAAAGATTATTAATAGTCTATCATGTTCTGTCCTATCTATCACATGTTGCTGTCTTTATTATTGTGCTATGCATTTAAAAGAAACCTCAGATACTCATAAGTTTCAGTACTGGATCGGTTCTGAAGAAATGGTATTGTTGCATCCCTATTCTGGACCGTTGAACTTTGATTGTACAAGTGTGAGTAGAAATGATCATGGATTATTTGTGTTTATGTTGATTTTTCCCTCAGACTCTCTTCTATGGAATCAGAGGGGTATTAATGTTATTCGCCGTGTTCGAGTTTATCATCTCCGTCTGTCTGTCAGCATTTGCCTGTAAAGCCAGTGCCTACAGTTCTACTTCTCTGGTGAGTAATGAGCCAAACCAGGACTTTCCGAACTTTTTGTTTTGTATCAATATACCTGTGCATCTCAATAAATTCATGGAAAAGTTAATTTACTTCAGTAATTCAACTCAAATTGTGAAACTCTTGTATTAAATTAATTCAATGCACACAGACTGAAGTAGTTTGTAAGTCCCTGGTTCTTTTAGTTGTGATGATTTTGGCTCACATTTAATAAAAACCAACCTATTCACTACTCTATCTCAACATATTAAACCAAAAAAAAAAAAAAAAAAATTGCTGACCTTCTGGAAAGTATGTTAATTTACTGTACATGTACTCAAAACTTGGATGGGGCTCCTTTTGTTTAAATTACTGCCTCAATTCAGCGTGTCATGGAGGTGCCATCTTCAGCTCATCTGCATTGTTTGGTCTCTTGTTTCTCATTTTCCTCTTGGCAATAGCCCGTAGATTCTCTCGCGTCCAGGTCTGGTGAGTTTGCTGGCCAGTCAAGCACACCAACACCATGGTAATTCAAACAACTTTTGGGGCTTTTGGCAGTGTGGGCAGATGCCAGATCCTGCTGGAAAATGAAATCAGCATCTTCAAAAAGCTGGTCAGCAGAAGGAAGGATGAAGATTGTGTAGTGAACCAAACTGAGAGATCAATTTGAAGGCTCAGGAAACCTTTGCAGGTGTTTGGAGTTGATTAGTTGATTGGCATGTCACCATATTCTAATTTGTTGAGATTGTGACTTGGTGAGTTGTTGTTAAACGTGAGTCAAAATCATCACAATTAAAAGAACCAAAGACTTGAGAAGAACTATTTCAGTCTATGTGTACTGAATTTTTGTAATACACGAGTTTCACAATTTAAGTTGAATTACTGAAAATAAATTAACTTTCCACGACATTCTAATTTATTGAGATGCACCATTACTTGAAATAATTGTGCAAGTAGTTCAACTATAAATGAAACAAAGCGTTAATAGAGTTAGGGTTAACCCTTAGACTTAAAGTTCAGGAATGTTTTAAGTCCCCCCTCCCTTGCCTCACAGTGGTTCGGTCCACTGCCTGCTTTCCCCCTTTACCTCACCGATACACACAAGTCTGATATAAGAGAGCAAAGTTTATCAGTCGTTGTGTGTAAGTAAATTAGACTGTCATGGCTATTTAATTATTTCGGTTCAATACAGATGATGCTGGGTCATAATAAATTAGTCATGAAAAATATGATATCTGATGTATTTTTCTATGAGCGAGTATAATGTTACTAATTAATACCGTATCTTGTCACTCACTACAACTATAAGCCTGTGTGTGAACTGATATTAGGCTAATATTGACCTACTGATGTGTTGGGCTTTGCTCAATATGATGTTAAGTGGCAGATCAGTGGGCTTGCTCAAATAATGTTCTAGTTAAATTAAAATTTACACCCTTGCTCCCCGGGGTCCGTTCTTCGTACGTCGCTAACTCAGTTAGCTGGATTTGATTGTTGATGATTTGCCATTATCTTGGATTGGTTGGTTATTCGAAGCTCATCCCAGAGTTGTTGTCATAGCAACATGTCCATAAGCTTAAACCTGCTTGGGAACGGCTTATTTCATGTAAACATTATTAGATCGGTTCTTTATAGGCAGAACTGATACTTAAAATCTGTCCCTGCTACTTTATAACAAGAGTATCCTACTGATCCAGGGACACTAATTTAAAATAATAATAATTATAAAATTAAAGATATTATAATAATGTTGTGTCGTCTTTGATATTATAGACAATGCCAATTTTACTCACTGAAAGATTTATTCGTCATGAAATTATTCATAATTGTATTAGAGTCTTACACACATGCTATACAGAGAATAGAGTCGTGCATTAATCTGAGTGATCACAGATATTATGTGGCTTGATGGAGCGCAGGAGCTGCAGATAACATGATCTTGACCCTTAAGAAACTTCAATTAATGCTGTCATGTAACAAATCTGTTCAAATATAAAATTAAATTAATCGTTAATAACAACATTGGAATAAAAGTGTAAAGCCTCTACAAATATTAGAAATCGTGAATAATTAAGAATCATGTAAAGCATTTAAACAAAATAAAAACAGTGCACGTTTAATTCATCTATTATAACATTTTATGTAGTTTTGTTCTCTTGGCTGTTTTTTTACAAAAGTAAAAAAATGTGTCAAGTTTTTTGTCAGGTGTCTTTTTTAATTATATGATGTCATTACCTTGCTGTTTTGCCGCCAGCCAATCGCTGAACTGCTGATCATGGTTTCAAGTATCATTTCATAGCCCCTTTTTAACTAAATCATGAACACACAATTATCTCAGATAGCTCAATCCAGCCAAACTAATCATCAACAACAGGTGTGTACAAAGAACCAAATTAACAAACGGTGTAACAATTAAACAAACTTCATAATCTCGGGAAGAAGGAGGCGAGAACCGGCGGACATTCAAATTAAGCTTTTAATAATAAAATAAAGACCAAACAGCACGACAGCCCCTCGTGGACGACTGCTGCGCACAAACAAAAGCAGAACACAGCAGGCTCTGGCTCCCTGGTGAATGGCGCCGACTCCTCCGCTCCCTCACGGACGGCAACCGCCCCTTCACATCTTTGGCGGCTGGCAGCGAGTTCGTCTACGGCGTGTTTGATTGCCAGAATCATCAGGGTTAGGTCTACCTGTGTGTCGGATTCAGCTACTGAAACTGTGATACTGAATCTGTCTGCTAATGTTATTACATTTATGGCATCTCACAGTAAGAAGGAATTAAACCCTATATGTATTTATTTTTTAAACCATAGATGCAGTTTGCGCAGGTTTTATCACCACAGTCCTCTGATTTCACGCGTTTCCATGATCTTAACAACTCAGAGGTAAGAAAATCTTGGTCCCCAGTTTAACTGGACTTTTCGAGTAAAATGGTAGTAAAAAAAAGAATATATATATGTGTGTGTGCGTGTGTATAACATTTTTTTATAACATGCGTGTGTGTATGTATAACATATGTTTTGTTGTTTTTTTTTCAGATACCTGTGGCAAGCAGCTCTTCCATTAATCACCAGCCTGCAGACACTCCTCCACAATACAGTGAATCCAAATAAATATGAATAAGTGGGCTGTTACCTTATGAAACAAATTATATGGGAATGTATTAGAACAGAGGTCCCAAACCTGTGCTAGAGGACCCCCTGCCCTGAACCTTTTGTATGTCTCCTTCATCTAACCAGTCCCTCCAGGATTTCGCAGAGCTTTTTTCAGATTTTTGCGGCCTAAAATTACATTTTTTTTCTGCAGCTTTTTTCAAAATTTGTGGCAGTATTTGTGCCATTTCTTATTGTTTTGCAGTGCAAATATACCACAGAGAACATTCTTCTAACACTGTTATGACTTCTCTGACTTGGAAAACCACTGTAGGTCTCCAGACTAATGTTTGAGGACACCAACACTAGTGCTATGAAGATCTAGAGAAGGTGTCTCCAGCACCTGACAGTAAAACACTCCCTAATCACACATGTACATCTTGGAGACGTCTTTTTAATGTCTGCATTTACAAATGCAAGATGTGTTTTTAACAGTGCTTGTTCATCTGCTGTACGTCTCTAAGATGTTTCCTGTCAGATGTCAAATAGACATTTATTAGAATGGATGTAAAACTGCTTCTGAGACCTTTATCAGATTACACAGCAGATGATTCCCAGATCTTTAGCAGACGTCTTACTACATCTGATAAAATGTACTTTTATTAGTTTTTTGTAATGTCTAAATGTAATTTAATGAATATGGAAATATATATTTTAGGGAGTGGCCTATAAGTACTCCTCTGCAGCCATCTAGTGCTAAATTTTATATATATTTTTATTTTTAAATAACTTTGCTTTAATACATTATGAAACGTTTGGTTTTATTCATGGGGGAAACCTATGAAGGATGTACAAATATTAATGTCACATTAAAAATAACTTTCAAATTCTGTAATAATTAAAGCTTTGAAGTGCTGGGGAAAGTGTGAAGCATTTAATATCACTCGAAAACATTAAACCATTTCTGCCACAAGTTGTTCCTGTAGTTTACTGTTAAATCAATGGTGAGCGGAGGTGGAGATTTGTGTTTATTGAACAATGTTTACCTGGTTTCCACATCAGTAAATTATTTAACAACTAAATAATTAAAAATGTCCTCATAAGTTATGGCCACTTCTTCATTTCTCCTTCCCACTGTGTTATGCAGTAGATGGACATCCAAAATGATCGTTCTGCCACCAACTCGTCTGTAAAGTGCATTTGCAGCTTTTGACCGCTGAGTGGCGCTTTAACCACAAGTTATCAAACAAGCGCATCAAAGCACATTTTCTCAAATACACGTCAGTTTTGCCTCACTGATGTGTTACATTTGACTGGTTCAGTCACGGAAAATGAAAAAAAAAACCACTGTATTTAAAATATTTAATATATTTAATATGTAATATTCACAGATGAACGTTTAGTACTTATGAAGTTATGTGCGTTTCTTAGAACAAATTCAAGCAGGATAAATGTCAAGCCTATGCCTGAGCTTATATTTCTCTAAGCTACATGGTATTAAACCATATTTTAGATTTGATACATTTAATAGGTGTGCAGTATTATTTATATTATATGATATTTGTGTTATATTAGGACTATATTTTAATTTATATTTTAAAATCCCTTTAATAAAACAATATGCGTTTTTGTCATGCACTACTCTGTTATTCTTTTGACATAACTTCTTGGGAAAAATATATTTATCTGTTCACTAATTAAGAAATTGTTGTGAGTTTTATCAGTTATTTTCTTTCATCTTCAGTTCTCTCTTCACAGCAGTTCAGTCAGTGTACTGTTTGAGTACATGAATTACTCCGGGATATTGGTTTGTTTGAACTCAGAGGGAGTGTCAGCCACATTAAAAAAGTTACATCTTAAGTCATTTGTGGATTAATGCGTATTAGAGATGCGAACCGTTTAAAACGATTCAGTTCGATTGTGAACTGAATGATTAATTCGCGAACTGGATATCCAGCTGCTTTGTTTTGAACTCTCTCTCACAACAGACACGGAAGAGAAGACAATGCTGAATAAAGTCGGCATTTTTGCTATTTTTGGACCAAAATGTATTTTCGATGCTTCAAAATATTCTAACTGACTATAGCCCTATTCGGACGGGACTAGTTTTCTAAACTACGTTTGAGTTTCGATTCTTACCACCTGACTTCTGCGATTTTCATGTACCAATTCGGATGGGACTAACATCTCCGTTTTTATTACAGAGGGGGGAGGGTCTGATTTGTGTATCTGGGCGTCACAGAGATCACGCGCTCTGTATGCGTGCATTGCATTCATTCTGAATGATTGCCATTAGTATTATTACACAATAAATACTAAATGGCTAGTAGCATAGCAAAACCATGTTAATGTGTGGTTCCTTTAGTTTAACTTGTTTTCCTTTTTTGTGTGTGTAGTAGGCTAAACCTACCGTATTTTTAATTTTCATAAAGGTACATATGTAATTAAAACATTATGTAACTGAGTGCGTAAATGAACGTGAGTAATCTTACCTGATGCTGATATTACAATAGTCGGTATTAACAGTTTATGTGATCTTGCTCTTGATTTTATTATTTGTATTATTTTTTTATTATTATTTCTTTGCCGGTAAGCAAATTTATCAAAAATGCGCGCAGTAAGAGCATCTACGGTAATTCACGTTGGCCAAAACACACAAGGAAATGCTTTGTGAAATAAAATATCACCGGCATCACAGACATTCGCATTCGGACGGGATTATTTTTGTCAGAGGATCACTGAGTTTACTGAAAAACAGTAGGTAATTTGCTCTGGAATTATCACAGATGTTGTGTGAGAAAAACACAGTCGTGGCAGATTCGGACGGGATTAAAATCACCAAGTACGTCTGTGAAACGCAGATTTCTCTAACGACCCCCTGTAAAACTAGTCCCGTCCAAATAGGGCTTTTGGAAGTAAAATAATGACAAATGTCTTTGAAACAAAAAAGCATGCTGAATAGCACTAACTGAAAAGAATATGCATTGCGTTAACAGTACTTGCATTTTATTGCCTTGTATTTCCAGGGCTTGCATTTTTAGGTCCTGAAATTTAACATAGTTGTTCGTTTAAGCTGTGAATATTTCAAAATTGAAATATTTTAAATTCGTTTAAAAATACGATGTATAATATTCGACAGGCAAATTTCGGTCCATTTTATTTCACTTTCCAAATTCGCTTCCACAAATTCAGTGGTTAAAATTCGGCAGATAATTCGCCCTTTCACATCCGGGAGCTGCAGGAATAGCAGTAGAGCACAGAGGTATGATCTCCATCTCCTGTCAGTCGCTCACCAGCAGGTGGTGCAAGCGGCTTCTGATGAAGACCAAAGCAACAGGTGGATTAATTATAATACAGTTACAAAAACTGATCTGCATAAATGGAGCAAGCGCTAAGCAGAAGTTTTGATTATCGGGGCATGTGGAAAAGCTGATTGTGTGAATGTGAATGTTTATTTCAACATCTTTGCCTTTACCATAGACTGTATAAAGGCTGTTACCCGTAGCCTATTAAGCAGCATTCTATACCATAAAGGAGATTATAATAGGATTTTACCCAGCGCTGAAGTACAGAACTAACCTAACATCTAAGGAAGACATATATTGCTTTCGGTTGTTTAGTTTCCGTAACTTTGTGTCATGGCTTGGTTGACGCTGTGCTGTAATACTGGGGATCCCCTCACGTCACACTGCAGGATTCTCCAATGACGAGTAGCGCTTCTCAATCAATTAATACTATGATATAAGACATCAGATCTCAGATTACACTTTATTGATGATTATGCAAACTATATAGACAGTTAAGCAGATGTAAAATATGAACGAACGCTCAAGGTTTCACGTGGTTTCCCTCAGAAATCTGTTAAAGAAAAGAAAATTAACTGATTATCGTGGCTCAGCGCACTAACAGCGATTACATTTACATTTATTCACTTAGCATACGCTTTTATCCGAAGCGACTTAAACTCACATCTTACTGATGAAGCAAAATATATACAGACAGATGAAAATATTAGCAAGTCACTTAATAAGAAAAACTCAGTGTTAAACTTTTACTAATCTTTTATTGCCTCAAGATATTAAATTCGGCATCTAATTAATACAATATATTACTGTATATTATGTACATTTCAACAGATGAGAACAGAAATGAGCCCCACAAACCAAAAAGTTTCACCAAATCATTTTTTTTTCGTAAAAAGAAAACCAAGCGCAGTAGTTTTATGTTTGATATTTGCTGTCTATTCGCCTAAGCTGCTTTAGGGACCATCTGCAAATTTACCTCAAAATGAAACGTAGTACAATATTAAATTCAAATTAATCAGATTACACTAAATTAACAATTTACTCCAACTGACTAAATATATATGGCCAATAACTTATTTCTCTTTATATGGACACTACACAAATATTGTTTAAGAAAAAAATAGTAAGTCAGTCTTGTATCTAGCAATGTACAACAACACTGTAAAACCGAACAGTGAAATTAATCAAATAAAATTAGTTAATTGCACTCAAATAATAACGAAAGTTCATTGGACTTAATTTAAATAAGTTCTGTTAACTAAAAAAATTGTTGTAGTGAGGTGAACTTAAAATGATTGTGTTTTCTAGTTCCCAGCATGCTTTGCATCAGAAAACAAGGAAAATAAATTTAGAAATTAAGTGTTATTTTGTGTGTTTTTACACAAGATTAACATAGAGGGACATAAATTAATACATAAAAGTTGTGTTATATTAGATTTTACAAAGGTTTTTGTTATGTTGGATTTGTAGTGTTACCGTTGTGGTGAAGAGTAGAGCCTGTGGTTAGACTGAGGATGGACAGCAAAAGCCTAATTTTGAGTGTATTTCCCACATTATAGGAGTTGAAAAATAGATAAAATTATGAGTGAATGACTCCCTAATTATAAGTTCAGAAATATAATTGTTTAAGATAACTTTGAGATAATTTAAGGCAACTGGAATTAAATTTTTTAAGTTTATTTAAACTTAAAACATTTAAAAACATCACTTAAATGTTTTTGTGTAATCTGTTACAAAATATTTTTTGAGTTCTGTGAACTTATCAGGGTTTACAGTGAACTGTTGGAACATGAAAAACCCTTTCCAGGGATCTTTAATATGTAAATAATTGTATACTGTAAATATATGAAGGGAGGTATTGGCAAAATCTCACCTGTAGATAATCATTATGAGAAATACAAGATTTAGAATTTGACAGTACGTTATTTAAAATTTTTATTAAAACACATTGGACCTTTTAACCTAGTCAGTGGAATTGTCAGATGGTCCTTTGGGTCCCTGCTCTCTCCATGAAGACGCGGAAATTTCAGCAATGGATAAATGGATTTGCAGCACTAAAACCTGCTTGTAGTTGCTCTGCTACTAAATTAATTTAAAAATGGCAATCCATATACAGCTATGATCAGCTGTTCCTTCATCTTGGCTGAGCTGAACTTTGTTACGGAAAAGGTGAGGAAGCTAAATGACCCGTGCGCTTGCGGCATTCTGAAAAGTTGAGATGGCTTTAACTCGATGCGGTGCGGACGCGCTCGTTTTTTTTCAGGTGTTGGGTAAAATCCCATTATAATCTCCTTTATGGTAGAGAATGCTGCTTAATAGGCTACGGGTAACAGCCTTTATACAGTCTATGGTAAAGGCAAAGATGTTTAAATAAACATTCACATTCACACAATCAGTTTTCCACATGCCCCGATAATCTAAACTTCTGCTTAGCGTCTGCTCCATTTATGCAGATCAGTTTTTGTAACTGTATTATACTTAATCCACCTGTTGCTTTGGTCTTCATCAGAAGCCGCTTGCACCACCTGCTGGTGAGCGACTGACAGGAGATGGAGATCATGCCCCTGTGCTCTACTGCTATTCCTGCAGCTCCCGGATGTGAAAGGGCAAATTATCTGCCGAATTTTAACCACTGAATTTGTGGAAGCGAATTTGGAAAGTGAAATAAAATGGACCGAAATTTGCCTGTTGAATATTATACATCGTATTTTTAAACCGATTGAATATTTTGGAAGTGAATTCTGGATCGTGAATATGAATTATTGATTTTTTAATTATGAAAAGGTGTGTGAAATATTTTTAATTGAAATATTCACAGCTTAAAGGTGCTGTAGGGAACTTTTGTAAAAAAAATATTTTTTACATATTTATTAAACCTGTCATTATGTCCTGACAGTAGAATATGAGACAGATAATCTGTGAAAAAAATCAAGCTCCTCTGGCTCCTCCCAGTGGTCCTATTGCCATTTGCAGAAAGTCATGCGCTCCCGGTAAAAAAACAACCAATCAGAGCTACGGTCCGTAACTTTGTTTGTGTTCAAAATGTAGAAAAATGTATATAATAAGCGAGTACACCATGAATCCATTTCCAAACCGTGTTTTTAGCTTGTCCTGAATCACTAGGGTACATCTATAATAAGTGTTTATATTCGGACTATTTTAGATTGCTTCGGGGGTACCGCGGCGGAGTAACCCAGTACCTTTGTGATTCTTCATAGACATAAACAGAGAGAAGTAGTTCCGGCTACGATGTTCTTCCGCAAGACGCGAGCAGTTCTGTTTATTAACCGCTAGAGCGTCAAAAGTTTCCTACCGTAGCTTTAAACAAACAACTATGTTAAATTCCAGGACCTAAAAATGCAATCCTTGGAAATACAAGGCATTAAAATGCAAGTACTGTTTATGCAATGCATTATTTTTCAGTTAGTGCTATTCAGCATGCTTTTTTGTTTCAAAGACATATGTCATTATTTTACTTCCATAACTGACCCTCTGATGTCACATGGACTACTTTGATGATGTTTTTCTTACCTTTCTGGACATGGACAGTATACCGTATACACAGTTTCAATGGAGGGACTGAAAGCTCTCAGACTAAATATAAAATATCTTAAACTGTTATTAATTACATAAATTTGCTATCTGGGTCAACAAACCCTTTAAGCAAAAAAAAAAAAAAAAAAAAAAATATATATATATATATATATATATATATATATATATATATACATATATATATATATATATACATATATATATATATATATATATATATAAATTGCAGCCACATTTAAATGCAAGTATGAATCATATTTCTTAAAATATCAGAGTACAAGATTTGTTCGACGCGCATAATGCTTAGTGCGATGCGCAGCATTTATTCTTATTTGTCTACATATTTTATCTTCATTACAAATCTTGTTTGGTTTTATTTTGGATAATTTAATTTACTTTGTAATGCATATGCAAAATGTGAATTATTATTAATAATACCCTCTCTACATCTCTTAATGTTTTTTAAAGCATTTTATATGCATTTGCATAAATTCTGCTTTCAGAATAATATGCATAAATTCTTCTACTTCACACTAAGCAACTCACGCTAACTAACCCAGCTTCACCATCCGTGGTTTGATTTTACAAAATCAGTTTGAGGCTAATACAACTTATTGATCATAAGCCCAACATTTATCGAGGCAGGAAAACATTCAGTCTACCTGGAGGAAGATGCATTTCATTCTAAGTTAATTCTGTTAAAGAGAGAGTAAAAAAAATAAAATAAAAAAAAACTAGAAGTGTACAAGTGTAACTTGGACCTCATTAAGTTTAAGTAAAAATCCAAACACCAGAAACAACCTATACTCACTAAGTGTTCTTTCATTGAAAAGTATGTATTTTATTGATTCACAGGCTACATGGTTGAAATAATATTTTAGTTCAAAACTTTAAGTACCATTGTTTAAAAAATGTTCCATTGATTAACGTTTCATAGACCTTCAGTTGTTATGCTTTAAAATCCCATGCCATTTGTAATTTCACAATATTTTCAAGTTCACATTTTATTACTTTCAAAAATAATAACAGCAGGCCTAATAATGATATGTGCTTACAGGATATTTTTAGTTCCCTTCACATTTCAACAAATCCTTTAAATTTAACAAATTTATCAGAACAGAACACAAATTAATTAATACTAATGGATAAATACAATTGCAGTATATAATAATATAGGCTTAGCTATAAACAAATAATAATAATAATATACAAAGCAACATAAAAAATTAATAATAATTTAAAGGAAACATAAGGTAAGGTTGGGTTCTCTTGGACAAACCCAACCATTTCCATATTTGTGATGTTGCCCATTTGAAGCTAAACTATTATCCATGAGGTAAAAAAGCTTTGTAGTTCACTTGTGTTTCAGTATCGTCGAAAAAAAATCATAATTAACAATATGTCAAAGTGGACTGCTGCTGTTTCTAATGTATATGTGCGTGTGAGGCACCAGTGTGATCAAACAGCTAAAACAAAAAATACTACATTTTTGGTCACACAGTAAAGGCATAATTCAAAAATTTTAAGTGTTAGCAGTTTGAAAAATCAAGAATAATAACAGAGTTGATAATAATTATTGCTAAATGCTGGTCCGTTCTCTTTCTGCTCTGCATATGGAACCTGAAGGATTTTTAAAATCTTTTTGTTTTTTTTTACCAAGAATGAACCGAAATGAAAACGTTTAGCTTTTAATCTTTGTGTGTGTGTGTGTGTGTGTACATATATATATATATATATATATATATATATATATATATATATATATATATATATGTAATGACTGTTTAATAACAATAGCATGCATAAGGTCTTTATTTTTTGATGCGTAGACTGTAGCCTAAGTTTATGCCACGTTTTTCTAATGGTTTTTAAGGATGTTACAATGTTATATTATGGTATTACTCATGTTTTACTTCAACCTTTCAATTCAGTTTACAAACCAACATTTTACAATTACAGTCAGTCTGCAGTCCGTCACTTTGTGCCACCTGCCGGTAGTTTCGCAAATCATTTTAACAGGCGACTGACTTTCAGTTAAGACCATGGCCATGTGGCAGCAGTACACGTGGCAGTATTACCCATTCTGGTTGTCTACCTACTGCAGTTAAATCAATGGTGAACGGTGATAATCTGTGTTTATTGAACAAATTTTTTTTCCTGGTTTCCACATCAGTGGCGTTTGTTCTGATATCTGTAGCTTTAACAGAATTCTGCGATTAATTTGAATGCTTCTCACAAGATTGAACAGGTTCATTCTGTGGCAAATTGGACTGCTTTCTTCACACTGTATCTCCCAGCACTGTGTACTTAAGTGACATGTGATCGATATCAGCCAGAGGGATCCGGCTCGAGCAGATAAATGGTCTGCGCTGTGTAGCTCAAACTAGTAGTGTGGATTCACTCTGCTTTTGGTTCATTTATTCAATGTAGCTCTTGTACATCGGTCATGATAAGAACACAAGGCTGTTCATTCAATCTTTGGAACTGAAAAACAACCTTTCTTTGACTGAATGCGCATTGTAATACCATCACAGGACGCGTCTAAGACCAAATTCTGCAGAAAACTTGCAGCAATTATGAAAATTTGTGAACTTTTGCAGAAATTGCTTGATTTTGCAATAAATTCAGCGATCACAAAATCCTGAAGGGACTGTCTAACACACCTGATTCCACTCATCAGTTCGTTAGTAGAGACTGCGAGAACTAAATTAGTTGTGTCTGATTAGGGAGACATACAAATGTACAGGGCAGTGGGTCCTCCAAGACAGGTTTGGAAACCACTGTATTAGAAAATATAATGCAATTATATTAAATAATATATTTATATATATTGTTATTGTCATCGTATATTTATTTACATACTGCAATATATACTGCACCACAATTTGACATGTAATAGCTTTATTAAAACTCAATTTCGATTTAAAAAGTTAATGCTTAGGTTCACATATAGCAAACACAAACTTTTCTCTCACTTTATTGTTTGGATAGTTACACATTTCATATATGAAAATATTTGTGATGTATAAAAGAAACTGTACTGAAAATATAAATAAAAGTTTTGGACTTTTAGATGATCAGATGTTTGGTTAAAATCATGGCAACATTATGTGTGTGCACATACACAGAGTATCATTTTATCACATGTAAATCTATATATTGCAAAGAATGTTATTGAGTACATAAATATATATATATTCAATATATATTTAAGGAAGAAAGAAAGACCAATAGGTACTTAAAAGTAAAAATTGTCCATAAAATGCGAAATTGACAGTAAAGAAACACTACAAAAACACCAATTAATAAAATATTGGAAGAGCAAAAATTTAACTCTTGCCTGGGCTTAGTAAAAAAAAAACAACAAAAAAAAAACAAACAAAAAAAAACATAAAAACTGCAAAAATATATATTTTTCAAAACAGTGAATAAAGAGTTCTATCTATACTTGTCGACATTCAGAATGGCTAATGCTGACACTCAATTAATAAAGGCAAAGACAGCCAACGTTGGATAAAAGTATGAAGGCCAACTAGGCATACGATAGTTGAATATGTAAAAAAAAAATGTTTGTGCTTCTAAAATGGGTAGTTATAAACGTATGATATTATATCATAGTAACATTTATCAAATAAGATGTACTTTGGATGTTTCATTTATCAGTTTCTACATTATGAGTAGTGGAAAAAATCTCACTATAAGAATATATAAGCAAACAATATAAAGAGCATCACTATAATAAAACAGTATTATTATTATTATTATATAAATTAATACTCAATGATCTGGATTAGAGCACATATGATTCAGCTGCAGAGACCACTGCAACCATGATGTTCATTTTTTTTCCATGAGGCAATGATTTTATTTTATTTTTAACATGTATTGAATGTTAAATAATTTAATAATTAATAAAATGAGTTATACGAGTTAACAGTTCATTATCTGAGCACTTACTGGAATCTGAAGTCACATTGCCTCGAAACAGTATTTATGCCCAAGAACTACACGTCAGACAATATTTAAAAGAATTTGAAGAGGTTAAGCAGGGTGTTTGACCTCTTGAAGGGAACACAATTTGCAGTTTCGTCCTAGAGATTCTCTCGACTTGACTTTCTCACATAATAAGTAGTATTTAGAGGATTTTCTCACAAAAGTGGATGCACAACTTCCTCTTTCAACACAGCAGATGGCGCTATGGGTCATTTTATGTTAATCTCCTGGGGGAAGCCCTGAAATGAGTGCTTAAGGCTACAGCTGAGTGTGCTGACAAAAATGAGTGGTGAACAGTTGTCTTACTGCACTATAACTGACCTTTTTGTGGTTTTCTTTTTCAGATTGTTAGATACATATGTAGACAACAAGCCACATTAGCACTTCTCCACTATCTCTAGGCTACAGTCTATAGGGGAATTAAGCTATGTCTAAACACAATCACGTTTAATTATATATATATATATATATATATATATATATATATATATATATATATATATATATATATATATATATATATATATAACCTTTGATTAATTATGAAAATGTACTATAAATAGTATGCTTACATGGAAATAGTCTGACTGTTTCTTTCATTGTCCATATTGTCTACTTCATATTTAATTTCATTGAAAAGTAGCAATAATTTGGGCAATGCATACATCACAGGCAAGTTAAGTGCAGGATCAGAAAGAGTCATATAAATTACGATTTGATCAGATTGGTGTTGAACAACTTAAAGAGCCAAATTCCACAGAGAGGCCCTTGATAAAAAAGACAACATCATAAATCTGTCCAAGGTACCCTGGGCGCCATGAGTCTGGAGCAAGCCTAACCAACAAGCCTCTTCCAGTGAAACATTTGCACCATTAACACAAAATAACACATTGATAATGCTTATATATTACAGAAATGTTTGTTGCTATAATTCTCCTGTTTTCCACTCTCTTTGTTAATTTTTAGATTACTGTTGAGATTTTAAAGTAAATTCGGCAGAAGTGACCCCTTTGTGACATTCAGCCTGAGTTTCAGTTTCGTCTTCATTAAATTTTGGTTTGTCTGTTCCCCTTTTCTTTTGTCTTAGTTCCTGTGTCCCTTGGCTGACCTAGGCTGTATCTTAAATCCCCCTCTATACCCTATATGAGATGACAGCTATTTGTAGTAGTGTCTGTTCAATCCCATAAACCACTGCAATAACAATTGTACAACTGATGTACACTTAACTGCCCGTGAATACCCATAATGCACTTAATCCACTTAAGGGTGGTTTGAATTTCACTTCATTTTGTATTTAATAAGACTATATATTTCAGAATGACCTGTTAATATTCATATTCATGCATGTTGGCATTCACATTATAACACCCTGTGTCTTCAGATGTTTTATTTTAAATAATACACAGTGGAAAACTGTTTAATATACATAAAATATAAATATATGAAATTTGTGTAATTTAACTAATACACACTTTAAACATTTGAACACAAATGACAAACTGACATGGTTGTTAAGATTTAAACAATGTAGTTGTATGTAGGAAATCCATAATATAAATAATATGTGAGGATTATTCAATCTGAGGTATTGGAACAACATGAGGGTGAGTGATTGATGACAGAATTTTGTTTGATTTGATTTCATTTATTTAATTATATCAAGTAAGCCTTACAGTAAACATAAAACAAAAAGGCATCAGATACAATCAAGGATAAAAACACAATAAAGTCCAGGACTTATTTCCATTGTGGTCCTCAACACATAACATCAGGACAAGACAATTGCATATTGTGTAATAATCAGTGACATAACATACTGTACAAACATTTTCCTTAAATAAGCAAAAATATAGACATTAACTGGCCCCTGGTCCTATTCCGCTACCATCTTTAATAACCAGTCCTTAGTCCTCTTTTTAAAAGAGTTCATACTTGAAATCACTTTAATTTGCCGGTCTAACTTTTTCTAGCATCTATTTAATTTATATTTTGAGCCAAACAAAATGGCCTCAGTCTCTTCAAAATGTAGAGACAGCATATTATCAATCAGCCAGTTGTTTACAGAAGATAACTAAGAGCTCAGGTTACTCTCTAGAGTGGATTGTTGTTTATGAGACATTAAAAGTGCAGAGTCATCCGCGTAAAGAAATAATTCACTTGAACAGGAGTCTGCCATATCATTAATACATGTTAAAAATAAGGACGGTCCAAGAATACTTCCTTGTGGAGCTCCACATTCAACTATACAAGGGTCTGACAGTACTCCTCCTAAGACCACTAATTGTTCCCTCCCTGATAGGTAATATCTAAACCATCTACAGGTGGAGCTGTCTGACCATAAGGCCTCAAGTTTGGCAATCAGTCTGTCATGATTCACCGTATCAAATGCCTTTTGAAGATCCAATAACACCATTCCGCAGAGATTTCCATTATCTATTTCCCTGTGTATGATGTCAGATAAATAGAGTAGGCATGATTCGGTAGAATGTGACTTCCTGAATCCGGATTGGAATTTAAACATTAAGTTGTTTTTATTCATGTATACATTAAATTGCTCATTGACCAACCTTTCAAATATTTTTGATACTGTGCATAAAATAGAGACTGGTCTGTAGTTACCAGGATCATGGCTATTTCCATTTTTAAAAAGGGGGACTACCTTGGCCCTCTTAAGGTCATTCGAGAAAACACCAGTTTCAACAGACAGGTTAAAAATATGTGAGATGTATGGGGCTATTTGGGCAGCAGTATTTCGTAAAAACCGAGGAGATAACCATCTAACCCAGGGCCCTTAGAGCAGTCTAACTGTAATAGCTTTTTTTCCATCTCCCCTACCTCAACCTTCCGTAAGGAAAATGATTTTGGCAATGCTCCAAGTTTATTGTAGAATGATTTCACCTTTTAAAAAACCCATAGGAATGTTGAAGATTTGAGACCAGAGAGTCCCCCGGAACCTGACTCGAGGCTAAATCTCGAGGTGTAAGAAAAATGTCATTTACAAAACATCGGGATTCTTAGATGTGAAACACTCTTGACATGATCTGCTGGCCTGCGCTAAAATAGTCATAAATGTTTTAGCACAGCTATTTACACAAATAGTATGAGAACTGTATATTGTTTCACTCGCATAGAAAATTAATTACCGCTTTATCCGGGTCAAAGGGAAATGATGATAATAGTTGAAACATCCTTAGCTCGTACATTTCTTTCATTTTGAAAATCACAGCTGCTGGTGATTACAGTTTTTTTTAGTAAACCATTTAACTTTACACGATGCCTACAAATAGTCAAAGCGTATGTTTTCTGTTCTAGGTAAGAACATTTACACCGAGTGTTAGAGGCCGGTTAAATAATTTGAAAATAGTATTTCTGTCGAATGAGAAAAGTTCAGTCGTACATTTAAAAAAATTTCTGATGTAGAAATTATGTTTCTGCCAAACACGATAGACGGTGTGCCTTGCTTTAGTGACACACAATGTGTTTAAACACGTTTCAAATTGTAGGTGTAATTATTTTAGTGACTTTAAGCAAAATGTATATTTGTTATTTTACAGTACACATACAATCTTCAGGATAGAAGGATGCAGATGCAGTAAAATACAACTATAAACTTTAAGAAAAGTTAACTTTCATTACACTAGTGTAAAGGGATCTTACAGTAGGCTAAATGAAAAGCACTACGTAAAAAGACTGAAGGGCAAACAACTGATGGAAAACACACGTTGGGGGGATACTGTCGGTAAAATATATTGTTTTAAATAAGGAATATAATATGGATAGTACTTTTAATAGAAAATATATAAAATAGAACTACAGCCTGTTAGATGTACAGGCGGTCATTTTAATATTTTTGCTTTTAAATGGAGGTATTTTGGGACGGCTATACAGAGGGCCTGCAAATGTCTTTCCTGCTCTGTGTCTGAAAGTACCATAGATATGTGAAAGGTTTAATTTACGACTGTAGCAACGCACATAAATTACATCTCTAGGACGCGTGGGTCTTTCCTGAACCATCTTTAATGAATACGTTCGAGGGTCTTTCTTCTAAAATATAAAACAACTTTATCTAAACTTCACAGTCTATACTGTGACAAACAAACGAGCATACATTTAAAGCAAAATCAATATTTAAGAGAGGGAGAGGGAAAGGGAGAGAGAAAGAGTGTGTGTGTGTGTGTGTGTGAGGGAGAGAGAGAGAGATGGTATGAAAACTTTGAAGATGATGCTGAAAATAAGAACTTTAAAGAATCTAAAGTGATTAATGCATAACGCATCTAATATAATATAATCATATATATGATATGATATAATATGATATAAATAATTATTTATTATATAATATTATATAAAATATTTTAGGTAATATATACATCATAATTTTGTTGCATTAAGAAACAGCGGACATCAGATGTAGTGGGGGTACTGATTATTAAAAAACATTACATTAATGTTAGCTTTGAAATAATGTACACCATTGACTTAGATCATGCGGTCTGGAACTCCACCCTCGCCGCGCGGGGTGTGTGTGAAGCAGCCCCTCGGGTCTCACATACATTTCACTACGAGGACCTGTGAGATTCTGTTTATGATTTAATCATTTTTATTTAATTTTTTAAGTCGTATTATTTTATTTTGGGGATATTTCATTCATGTTTGGACATCTCTCACCGGTCTAAAAATGTAAGGGATAATTTTTTATATGTATCATCAGAAATGTTTATTGTATATACTATCACATTTAAAATAAGTTATCTTTTAAAAAAAAAGAAAAGTATGGTGTGTTTTATAAGTTTGATTAACTTAAATGTTGAATACTTTTTTTGTTTAATGAATTGCTTTAGGGTGATGATGTCATTATATAATTATTTATTTTCATATTCTTTAACCCCTGGAGTCTGAGTGGGATTTGGGGGACTGGAGATATTTTGGCATCCCTCAGACGTCGGTGTTTTTCATTATCCTAAAACATATTAATGGCTAAAAGTCTGAATATCCATAATATGTGATCAGCATGATTGTACAAGTCAGCGTTTATGATTAGTTCTTGTTTAAAATATGTTTAAAACGTGTTTGTATATGTTGTATAAGTATTGGTTGAATACATGATTAAAAAATGAATGATAAATGATTTGCTTTGGTTTAGTAACATGTCTGTTACTGTGATGTGTTTTATAAGTTTGATAAACACGTTTAAAATGTATGTTCCGGCTTAGTAACATGCCGTCGTAGAAAATTACAGGAATGACATGAAATATTAAGACGCCATAAAGATGCCATAGACTCTAAAAATAGCATAACAGGCTTTGATCTATGAATAGTTTTTTTTATTTTTATATTTCTATCAGCAGATGACTGCGTAATCTGCTTAACATGAAGAAAATTACAGGATGACAAGAAATATGGTTTAAAGTCGCCATAGACTGTAAAAAATAGCATAACAGGCTTTGATCAATTATATATTTTTTCCCCGATCCTGGTAAAATATATATTTTTAGTGATGACTAAAACTATTGTAAATGTTTTGTACTATATTGTTTGCGAATGTATAATGTGTTTATATTCATTAAAAGAAGAAAATAAGACTTGGAGACGAATGTGTGTACACAGGCATTAGAGGGAGAGAGAGAGGGGTACAAGAGATGCTAGCCGCACACCAACCGTAATTCATAGGTGAACCGTCAGAAAACTGTCAAAATCATTGTACTCCCGCGTGAGATACGTTTGGTTTTAATTAAAAAATGGCTTTGAAGATATTATGATTGGTTAGTAAATTCCGACGAGTGTGCACTGTGGCGTGCAAACGCAGACAGTGGGGACACAGAGGGTCAGGATCAAAGGTGTGTGAAAACATCTCTTTTCTGCTCTCTCTAAAAAAAAAAAAAAAAAAAAAAATTGGATTTTGTTTTATCCGAAACAGTCGGTTTCAGTATATTTTTTTATACAGTTTAATTTATACACTTTTTTAAAAGAACAGAATGTTTTTTCAACCTTAGTTAAATTGTTTTTAGATTATGTATATTATATAAACTATATAATGTTTTATATATATAAATGTGAAATAATTAAAATGTGTTTTAGATAATATAAATTATATAATGTTTTATATATATAAATGTGAAATAATTAAAATGTGTTTTCAACCTTTAATTGTTTTTTAGATTATATAAATTATATCATGTTTTATATATATATATATATATATATATATATATATATATATATATATATATATATATATATATAAAAATGTGAAATAACTGAATGTCGCATATATGATAAAGTTCAAACAAGCTAACTGACACAAAGTTCAAACAAGCTAACTGGCACAAACTTCAAACAAGCTAACTGACACAAACTTCAAACAAGCTATCTGGAACAGAGTTCAAACAGCTTCTGTCAAAACCACATGATCGATGCGTGAGGAGTCTTTCATGTTCCGTTTAAACTAGCTGTCAAAAAATATAATTTAGAACTAATTAGGTCAATAGGGTAAAACTTTCCGTCAAAACCACATGATCGATGCGTGGAAAGGTCATAGGTTAACCCTTGATCTCATTTGTTCCGCCCATCCATCATAAGGTTACCAGAAGTTCAAACTGTCAAAAGGTCATAGGTCAAAGTCATAAATCATCTTGACAGAAGCAGCATTATATATACTACTGCCATCAGTTCGTAGCAGTGAATGAAGATGTATCATATCAATCACAAGTGCAGTATGGAGTACCTCAAGGCTCAGTACTATGGGCCACTACTCTTCACGCTTTATGTTACCCTTGGGAGATATCTTTAGGAAACATGGAGTTAGCTTTCACTGTCATGCTGATGATACTCAGCTCTATCTCTATATTTCTTCGCGGACCGGTGAAACACATCAATATGAAAAACTAATGGAATGCATAGTCGATATAAAAAACTTGATGACGAGTATTTCTTACTGCTACATTCTGAAAAAACAGAGGTGTTAATTATAGGACCTAAAAACTCTGCTTGTAATAACCTAGAACACTGTCTAAGACGTGATGGCTGCTCTGTCAATTCTTCGTCATCAGTTAGGAACCTAGGTGTGCTACTTGATCGCAATCTTTCCTTAGAAAGCCACGTTTCTAGCATTTGTAAAACTGCATTTTTCCATCTCAAAAATATATCTAAATTACGGCCTATGCTCTCAATGTCAAATGCAGAAATGTTAATCCATGCATTTATGACTTCAAGGTTAGACTACTGTAATGCTTTATTGGGTGGTTGTTCTGCACGCTTGGTAAACAAACTACAGCTAGTCCAAAATGCAGCAGCAAGAGTTCTTACTAGAACCAGGAAGTATGACCATATTAGCCCGGTCCTGTCCACACTGCACTGGCTCCCTATCAAACATCGTATAGATTTAAAAATATTGCTTATTACTTATAAAGCCCTGAATGGTTTAGCACCTCAGTATTTGAATGAGCTCCTTTTACTTTATAATCCTCTACGTCCGCTACGTTCTCAAAACTCAATTTGATAATACCTAGAATATCAAAATCAACTATGGGCGGCAGATCCTTTTGCTATTTGGCGCCTAAACTCTGGAATAACCTACCTAACATTGTTCGGGAGGCAGACACACTCTTGCAGTTTAAATCTAGATTAAAGACCCATCTCTTTAACCTGGCATACACATACAGTTGCAATCAAAATTACTCAACCCCTCAGAGACTGCAGTACTTTACAAATACAAGCTTTTCTGAACTTGCATCTATAACAGTTCACTGGCATATTAAAAGTGATATTGTCAATATATAATGTAATATATTTGAGTTATAAGATTTTTTAATAATACTGCTATGTCATAATTATTCAACCCCTATTCAACATTGCTGTTTTTAAATCACTTTAAAAAGGCTAAGGCTATATGATGATTTCCAAGACATTGAAAGTTTCTAGAGACACAGCTCTCAGCCTTATTTCTTAGCTTAAAGTGTGTTTTACTTTGAGGGTGTGGAAGAAAAAGCACAATATCATAAAATGTTTAATCAGAGCAACTGAGAAAAAACCTGCAATGTACAGCCAAAGACTTGCAAGATGACCCGATGAAAGGAGGAAAACCATCTCAATGCAGTGTGTAAGAAGAACATTAGACAAGTATGGCCTTCATGTTGAGACATCTTGATAAATACCACTCTTGATCAAGAAGAACAAAAATCCAACTTGAACTTGATAAAATACATTTATGTAGACCTGTGGAGCTCTGGAGGAATGTTTTATGGAGTGATGTGACCAAACTGGAATTTTTGGACCTATGGATCAGCGGTATATCTGCTGCTGCAAAAAAGGCAAAGCTCATAATCAGAAGAACACCATCTCCATCGTCAAACTTGGTGGTTGATCAGTCCTGTTATGGGGTTTCTTTACTGTAGAAGGAAGTGGAAATCATGTCTGTATGAAGGACATCATGGATTCTTTGAAGTATCAGACCATTTTGACAAGATTTGTGATACCTTTGGTGCAAAGACTGAAGCTGATGATCAATGGACTTTCCTGCAGGACAGTCATCCCAGAGTACACATCTAAAACTACTTCTGCTTGGTTCAGGGATCAGTCATAGAATGTACTTGAGTGACCTGTTCAGTCTCCAGGCTAAATTCTCATTGCAAATATCTGGTTGAATTTAAAAAAAGCAGTGGCAATGTGAAAACCAAGTCAGTGATCTGGAAGCTCTTTCATGCGAGGAATGGTCCAAGACTGTATTAGAGAAGTGACAGAAGCACTTACAGACAGCGTTTATTGGTGATTTTGAAGAATAAAAGATTCTGCAAAAGGGGGGTTGAATAATTTTGAACATGAATGTTTAGAGCCAATTTGAATTTCATCATGATTCATCAGTGTTCCATTCTCAGAATCACTCAAAACAGTGGAACCGGAAACACTTCCCATAACACCCTATGTACTTGCTACATCATTAGAAGAATGGCATCTACGCTAATATTTATCTGTTACTCTCTTATTCCGAGGTCACCGTAGCCACCAGATCCAGTCTGTGTCCAGATCAGAGGGTCACTGCAGTCACCCGGATCCAGTACGTATCCAGACCAGATGGTGGATCAGCACCTAGAAAGGACCTCTACATCCCTGAAAGACAGCGGAGACCAGGACAACTAGAGCCCCAGATACAGATCCCCTGTAAAGGCCTTGTCTCAGAGGACCACCAGGACAAGACCACAGGAAACAGATTTTTCTTCTGCACAATCTGACTTTGCTGCAGTCTGGAATTGAACTGCTGGTTTCGTCTGGTCAGAGGAGAACTGGCCCCCCAACTGAGCCTGGTTTCTCCCAAGGTTTTTTTCTCCATTCTGTCACCGATGGAGTTTCGGTTCCTTGCCGTTGTCGCCTCTGGCTTGCTTAGTTGGGGTCACTTCATCTACAGCGATATCATTGACTTGATTGTAAATAAAGGCACAGACACTATTTAACTGAACAGAGATGACATAACTGAATTCAATGATGAACTGCCTTTAACTATCATGTTGCATTATTGAGACACTGTTTTCCTAATGAATGTTGTTCAGTTGCTTTGACGCAATGTATTTTGTTTAAAGCGCTTTATAAATAAAGATGACTTTGACTTTGTTAACCTCTCTGTGTTATCTGTTCCAGTTCCACCTGATCTGCCGGCCCTGCCCTGGCCTCCTGACTGTTTTCTTCATCCCGCTCCCGGCCGCACCCGCCGAATTTCTGACCATTACCGCCAGCTCCCGCAACGTATGTGTTACACTCCCGCCCGCTCCCGCAATATGTATGTCCACTCCTGCCCGCACCCGCAAAACTCTGAGAGAATTTATTCCCGCACAATAATAGAGATGCATTGATTTTGTGTCTTCTCCCGTCCCACAGGAAAAAATAAACACGTATTGGATTGATATTATTAAAGAGATTCATGGGGTTGTTTGTTTCGTTTCCCTGGCCTGCATGTAAAAAAAAAAAAAAAAAAGACAAAACACAATATATTCAAATATAATTTCGTTTTTATCAAAAACTTTGCACATAAAATTAGACTGCTTTGCAAAAACAATATACATGATATGATAAACTAGGCTACATGAAAAACAGCAGTTTTACAATTATTAGCCAAATGTCGCAGGTATTCTGTTTGAAAAATACAAATAAGAATAAAAACATTCAAACTTAGGCAGCCTGCTCAATAACACTGGCATCATCACGCCTCTTGACCTAATTAACAAATGGCAATGAGGGGCTGTGCTCAAAAAACAACACTAATAAATAACATGAAATAAACAACGTTAACGAATGAATTTAACAAATGAATCACTTTGCAATATTGCTGTGGAGGAAGAGAATGTAGCTGATCGACTGCGGTCCCAATCCTGTGCGTCTCTCTTCCAAGATGCGCCCACAGACACTAAAGGCCCGCTCTGAAGGCGCACTGGATGCGGGGATACTAAAGATGAAATGTGCCAGCTTTGATAGCGCTGGGAAGCGCTCTTTGTTGAACTTCCACCATTGAAGCATGCTGTCTGGGTCTGGGTTATCAGAGAGCCGAGAGCTGAAATATTCAGCCATTTCATCATTGATTGGCTTTGGCACTGAAGCAACAGACGCATCGTCTTCCCAGTCTGTGAATCGGTCTGTGCTTTGCTTTTTGGCTGGTGGCTCATCCTCTGCTGTGGCTGGGCCCAGGTGAAACTGCATCTTCTGAATAATTTCCTTTGCGCCTTTGGATAGGATTTGATTTATATAAAAATGAATATGTATTTTTAAAATGGCTCATTAGATTTTTTATTTATTCATTGTCTTTTATCTCCGTTTCTATTTTTTTACTGCTTTTCACTTATTCTATTGTAATTGCACTGTGTTTTGTTTATGTCTGTAATAGGTTACATATAGCCTACCTTTAACCACTTAATCTTTTTCATCTGGGGGCAGCATCCGTAGCATTCGCATTTTAGGATTCAGGAGCGTTGCAATTCTGTACATCATCAGGAGAGGTAATGCAGATGTGTCACTGGTACCCATTAGTTCTTCCAGACGCGAGGCACACACATTGGCGACTCCAGAGAGCTAGGGCTCGAGCATTGCTGCTTGGCAGTGTTCATTGAGTTTCACATACCACAGCAGTGGAAGTGATGCGCTGGGAGTGGAGTTGTCGGACTCCAAGTCATTCGTAGCTTCCTTGAATAACTTAAGGAACGCAACTACTGTTTTTAAAGTGTTTGCATTGATCCGTGCAATTCTTTCATACTGGTTATCAGAGCTGGGTAGATTACTTATAAATTGTAATCAGTTACTGATTACAGATTACATGAAAAAATTTGTAATCAGTAATATAATCTATTAAGATTACACATTTTTGGTAACGTAATCTGATTACTTTTGGATTACTTTTAGATTACATTTGTGCTAACCCTTATTTGATATCACATATATTCAGTTAGCCTAATCTTGTACTTTTTTGGAAATATATTTAAATATATATATTTAATTTACCAAAAAGAGCCACAATAGCTTCTTTTTCAAATGCAATATATGGATAGTTAACACTTACAAAATACTAGCACTAATTTACCTTGCTGTTAGTTTGCTAGTAACACTGAAAAAAAAATTACATCTTATGATTTTAAAGCATATTTACTTATAATTAAGTAAATTTAGAAAACCAATATTGAAAAACATGAAAATGGACAAAAACACTAGAAGTGAATAAGACTGTATCAATGAAAAACATCAAACAATGTAGCTACATTGCGAACATGAATTTTGAGAAAGACTAAACTCACACAGAGATAACATTTCTATCCATCTCAAACCATCTTAAGTGCAAGTAACAGTTAGGAAAACACAATAAATAACAACATTGCAAAAATTTATATTAAAGAGGATGAAACTCATTGTTAATACAGGCTTTTACATAATTTTGTCCTTCGGACAAGTAAATCAATCATTCACTTGTCAGAGTAAAAAAGTTATTTGTCTGGGGGAAAAAGTGTTTTTTTGGCACAAATGTAATTTGTTATGAAGCAGTCTGAATCAGTGCTGTATCGGGTATTACTTTAATCAGTATATTTTTGATATTTTCCTTAAATTGATTGCTATTACACTTTATAACGGAAAATGTTTTCCTAAACTGATTAAATGTAGATGTCTTCATTTACGTTGAATTCTTACATGTTATCAATACATTAAATTAGAATAATAAGACGTTACGGTTGTTATTATTAAAATATTACCAGTATCAACAAACTCCATATGTCCAAATGCATAAATAATGTTATTAGATTCATGTTTAACTTTTTTGACATACAAAATATGAGATGTTAAAAAAATGCAATGATACTTTTAAATATGATATTGAACCACCAGTAGGGGTCTTAATGAGTGAATCATTGATTCAACCGATTCGTTCAAACGGCTGATTCATGAAGCAAGTAATCGTTTTTATAAATGGCTCACTGAATCATTGACTCGTTTAAAAATGAATCATTCAGTAATGAAAGACTGTTGCTTGCAGATGTGCGACTGCTCTGCTGTGGCTTTGCTCAGAACTATTTTTGTTTTAAATGAAACAAAATGATCCATAATGTGTCTAAAATGTAAGTCAGTTAATATCACTTATTTATTTAACTGAAGATGTATAAAATCAATATCACATTTGCAATCAAGCTGAAAGTCGGAAAAACAACACTCCTGGTCATGTGATGTTGCACATATTATACAGAATATTTATATTTTTTCTATCGCAATATGTGTGTTTCTCTGTGTGTGCTGTAATGATAGTGTTGATTTCTCCGCGAGGCTGCACAAGCCTCAACTGACGCGATCTTGATACAGACAATACATTATCCGTTTTTAGTCACCGTTTACACTGAAAGTAATAAAATCAGAATCATTCTCGCCGAATTGTGTTGCCCTAGTTATTGTTTGTGAATAAAATTTTGACTAGGTTACTTGTTCGGTCGGCAAGTACAATTCTCTTTCACTTGCCCCTTCACAAAATCCACTTGTCCCTGACAAGCATTAATGTCGAGCCCTGGCCAATATATAATTACTATTTCCAGGTCAAATATTTAATTTCAAAACACTTGAAGTGGATAAGGTAGTAACAATCTGAAGTGAAGTGACATTCAGCCAAGTATGGTGACCCATACTCAGAATTTGTGCTCTGCATTTAACCCATCCGAAATGCACACACACAGAGCAGTGAACACACACACACACTGTGAGCACACACCCGGAGCAGTGGGCAGCCATTTATGCTGCGGCGCCCGGGGAGCAGTTGGGGGTTCGATGCCTTGCTCAAGGGCACCTAAGTCGTGGTATTGAAGGTGGAGAGAGAGCTGTTCGTGCACTACCCCCACCCACAATTCCGTCCGGCCCGAGACTAGAACTCACAACCCTTCGATTGGGAGTCTGACTCTCTAACCATTAGGCCACGACTTCCCGACTTGAGTAACAATGAAGAAATATCAACATTTAAATTAATCAATCAAATTAATCCGTAATAGGCCATGTCTTTCTTTAAAAATTAAATGATGTCTGTACATCCAGTGATTAAAGGCTGCGTTCCCCTCCATTTTATTTATTTTGTTGCCGATTTCTTCTGAGTGTGATTCTGATACCCCTCCCCCTCTCCGGCGGAAAATCCTGAAGTATCATGAATGTATATAAATGGTAGGTTTATTAGGAAAAAAATATAAATGTTAAAAAAATAAATCAATGAATTGTGAACTACTTTTTACCATTGTGCAAATCATAAGTAATCATGTAATCCACAAAAAAGTAACCGTAGTCTGATTACGAGTATTTTAAAAAGTAGTTTACTCTAATTACAAGTACTTGAGTTTTGGAATCTGATTACGTAATCCAGATTACATGTAATCCGTTACTACCCAGCTCTGCTGGTTATTTCTAAACAGTATTGTGGAGATCTCCTCATGCTGTTGCAGTATGGAATCCAGCATTTCATAATATGAATTCGATCTTGTCTCGATGGATTGCTTGAGGGATTTTTTTAAGCTGTTTTGAAGACCTGAATGTTTGAAATATTTCACTAGTTTTTTTGCACTGGTCAACAGTTCAGACAGCTCAGTACTTTCAGCCAACACATCTGGTGCAAATGCACTTGATAGGGTGAAGTTCAGGATGTGCGCGTTGCAGTTCAGCCAGGTGTATCCACACAGGGCAGGGACTATGTTGGCTCCACGGTCAGTGACAAACACAACACGGCCAGATAGAAGTGACGCATCTATTCCAAATTCACAGAGTTTCTGGAACAGCAGGCTTTGACACAACACTCTCAAAGGGAGCTGCGAAAAACACCCTGGAAACAAGGCCGAAGTTGTTATTTGTATAATGGATGGTGCCAGATACGAAGGAAGTTTTATGATAATCCTCCGTCCATATATCGGTTGTGATGGCACATCCATATGTATCAATGATAGGCTTTATCTCCGCTGCCACTGATGCCTGCAGTACTTGGGCTCGCCCCTCGACTGGATACAGTGGTTGGATGAGGTAAAACATCTTTAACATTAAATTTGCCATATTTAGCGGCGACATCAACAAAGTGTTGCGATATATCAACAAAGCCTTTCCCGGCGACGAAGTCATATGGCCTTATGTTTAGGCAGCACATTTCCACACATTTCTGTGTAGTTTCTTGTTTAATGTGTGTAGGGAGATGTTGTTTATCCTTGAAAACCAGCTTACTTTGACCGGGGAGAACAGAGCAGGTGTGTCGCCTCAACCCAGACGTGCCGGAATTGTGCCCATTGTAAATGAGTATTTTTGCACATTTGTCACAATGAACAAAGTCCAGCTCCTTTCCATCTTTATCACAAACAATTGAGAAACTTCTCCAAATGTCAGACTCTCCTTGCTTATCCTTTTGTGCTGTAAATTCCTAGTTTGAGGTTCTTTTCTACATCATCTATTGACATCTTTTCCATCATGTCGCTAGGCAATCTCCCTATCCCACGGTGTTTTTTTTAGCCGCCCATTCCCGCCCGCAGCAAAATTCAAACCGCCCGCTCCCACGAAATTTGTGTTGGGACCCGGCGGGTCTCAATTCCAATGCAGCCCTCTACTACCCACTGCTTTATGGCAATGAACTCAAATTCCCATAGTTCTTTGCTCAGTTTCATCTGAATTGACTGTTTTCAACTGTATGTCATTTGTATTAGTTTGTCTCTCTGTTTAACCTGTGTTTGTGTCTACATTGTCATTGAGGTTTTGTTACACTGCACATTCTGAGGTTTGTTCTGTCTGGTCATGTCTTGTTTTTTATTTTTTGTCAGTTTTTTTTACTACAATTCTGGTATTTTCAATAAAACTGCACTTTGATCTCTACCTTGTCTCAGAGCAGTACGTGACAGACGGTGACAAAGGCTGTAACAGACTGGAGGAGTGCAAAATTAAAGCCTAACCAAAGTCACCAACACAAGCTATCTAAAACAGTTTACATCATGTAGAATAGATCATACAGTAGGTGGCCAACCACAATGAGCTTTTTACCGCCATGGGCATCGGCACCATGGATTTGCAGCTTTTGACCACTGAGTGGCGCTTTAACCACAAGTTAAATGCAACAAATGCATCAAAGCACATTTTTGCAAATCTCCATCAGCATTGCCTCGCCAATGTGTTACATTTAACAGCTGCAGTCAGGGAAAATGAAAGAAAAACACTGTAGTCAAAATGTTTAATATTCACAGATTAAAATTTAGTAGTTTAGAATGACTAATCTGCACAGTATTATACCATATTTTAGATTCGAAACATTTAACAGGTGTGTGTAGTACTATTATTATAATTTATAATATGAATCATGTGTTATATTATCCTAAATAAATGGTGGTTTACTTTGCATCTGAGCATTAAAAGTGGTAGACCTCCCTAAACTAAAACAAGAAGTTAATAAATTAAACCTTCAAAGCCCTGCTTCACTCATCTGTGCTTTGTCCAGCGAAACTGTCTTTTACCATTGTCGGGTACTTGAGTATAATAAACCTCTGTTATTTACTCGTTATTGGATTCTCTGCCTTTTTTCCCATCACTAGACGTAACAGAAAAATCTGACCATTGATGAATCCAGCAAGAATGGCAGAGCTTTAGGAATACCTAACTACTAGCAACCAACGGATGGATCATCAGGAGGAACAGGTCTCCACCACCCCTAAGGCAGGACAAGCTCTAGTGACACAGGTGTCTGAGGTCATTACCCAAATTCAACAGCTAAGATCGCCCACTGCACCCACCCCACCGCCTGTTCCCCTCAACCCTACCAACATCACCAGCCAGCATGAGCCCAGGATAACAACGCCTGAAAGATATGCGGGTGAGCCAGACCTGTGTCAAGATTTTCTGACTAGATGCTCATTATTTTTCTCACTTCAACCTGTTACATTTTCCCCTGAGAGATCCAGAGAGGCGTTGGTGTTAAACCTGCTGTCGGTGGTGTGCGGCTCTTTGGAGTATGGCGGTGTGGAAAATAACAATCCTTGCTGTTCCTCGTTCCAGGCACTCAAAGAGGAGATGAAATGGGTGTTTGACTGCGCGGGTGATCTCCACCAAGGCAAGCATTCAGTTTCTGACTACATAATACAATTTCGCACCCTGGCTGCCGAGTGCCACTGGAACGAGGAGGCGCAGTGGGACAGATTCCTTCATGGGCTGGCTGACCGTGTCCAACGTGAGATTTATACATTAGATCTTCTCAAGAACTTGAACGGACTCATGGAGCTAGCTTTACGAGTCGACTCGAAGTTGGAACAGTGACGAGTGTGAAAGTAGCGGTGAACCATTTTCTTCATCCGGTTTATTGAATCGAACTGTCCTAAAGAACTACTGGTGATCCGAAAACCGATGCAACCGGTTCTTTACTCGTGAACGAGTCAATGTTTTGTTCATTATCTGGCTCGGCTTGGTGTTCATCTTCAGTTCTCTCTTTACAGCAGTTCAGTCAGTGTACTGTTTGAGATGCACATCGTTGATGAGGGGGTAGCTGATATTCTATACCAGAGTCTTCATCAAGGATTGCACTTGCATCATGATGTTCAGCATGGTCACTCGCAAGAGAATCCATGTCTGCTTCATCCTCAACAGGTTCTGCATAATTCTGTGCCCCAAACACCTGGAAAGCTTTGATGAAATCAGATCCACTATCAGTTGTGGTCTTTACAAGTTTGTCTCTTATTTTGTACTGGCAATGGATATCATCAAGACCACCAGCAATCACATCAAATGTGTGAGAGCCTCTGAATTTTTTGCATGCTAATGCTACAGATCTTCTTTCTAAGGACTCTTCATCTATCCAGTGGCAAGTTACACCAAGGTAACTTTTTCTGATGAGCAGACCAACAATCTGTGGTGGTTGCAACAAATTTGGCTTCACCCAATTCTGCAATTATAGTCTTCCTCAAGTTATCAGCAGCATCACTGATTCTAGAATGGACGGTTGATCTAGACATGACTTGAGCTTGAGGCTGTAGTGTATTAATTAATTATTTGAAAGCTGACTGTTCTACCACTGCAAATGGTTGAACACTTTCATATTGAAATTGCAGTCTTTTGAGGGACAACGTTTGTTTACAGGTGCCAACAGGACATCTGGTAACATGGTTTGCCTTGTTGATGAAAGCTTGTTTGGTGTGGCCGTGGTCTTCCTTTGACGACATGCTGCCTTCACAATGCCATTGTACTGGTCTGATTTTGATGGATGTTTTCTCTGGAAATATAAAAGAGGATTTATACAAAGTATACAAATTATAAAAAAATTATACAAAAAAATGTTTCTCCATTTGATTTTTGGAAATTAAATATTCTCATCAATGTTTATTAATATCATCATCATTATCATTATTATGCTATATAAAAAGCTTGTTGGGCTACTATAACATTTCAGTGTTTCCCCAAAAATTTTTTGAGACTTGTGGCAGCGGATGGCATCACATATTAATTAGCATATTTGTGATGACATTGCATCATCATGTTTACGTTCAATCATGATCTGTTATTATTCTACTCTCTGAAACGTCCATTGGATAAAAAAGAGAAAGCCAGAACGCTCTTGCATACACTCGCGGGGCGGTACTGGTGGCATCATTCAACTTGTTGAAAGTTGAAATTTATGCAAGAAAATTGCTAAATGGTTCTGAAACTTGCTAAATAAAAAAAATTAAGTTGCACCCATGTGTGTGAGATGCTGAAGCTGTCAGGGCAGTTACATTGTTATGCCAATACATAACGACAAGTTACTTCATTACACGATTCATAATATGCTTAAAACACTTGACAATCAAGCTAACATGTTAAGTCAAATAAAATCTTGACAGGCGTTCCTGACCAAACTATTACATCAAGTTTAATAAATAATAAAAATAACATTACATAAACAGGGGTTAAAGCGGAAAAAAATCCTTAGCCTGAACTTTTTTTTTGGGGGGGGGGGGGGGGGGGGGGGGGGGGTGTTTGGAGAGAAACTCCAAAGACAGACTTCATTCAAATATTGACGATAATAACGCAAATACAGTAACAAGAGCTTAAAGTGCTTAAAAATGGTAAACAGACTGAAATAGACATGAATCTCTTCAATAATTATGTTTGGCACCATTTATTTAAAAGTACTATGTCAAATAAAGTGTTATCTTCTAAACAATAACAAGTGCTTAAAGTGCTTAAATAATTAAGTGCTCAAAGTGCAAAAAAACTGAAGATTAAAAGTGAAATCCAGGCTATTATCACTTTTTTTCTGGGATAACTCGCATGTTGATTTGAAACCATCAGGCTAGTTAACGCTTTTTTTTTTGTCTTCTGCCAGTTTTATACACAGGGTGACCAGTGGCTGCGAAATTCTGAATGACAAATCATGTTCTGGTATAAATGTGCACAAACATATTTTTTAATCGCAGACATGGTCAGTCATAGACAATGGTGTGTCAGCTAATAGTTGCTGCCGGCTAGAGACTTGCACCCCCGTGTCGGACCCAGCGCCACTAATTGCGGCGCGGGACAATAATTGATGGGTGAATGCGGATGCGGGCGGCAAGATATTATTGTGTGCGGGTTGCGGGAAAATAAAATTATTTGCGGGAATCCCTCAAAGTGGAAATATCTAACCAAATAAAATAACTAGAAACAAATAGACCTTTATTTATAATAAAATAAAATAAAATAGACTTTGCGGAATGAGAGGATGCGGATGATACCATAGACAGATACGTGTAATTCGATTCCAAAATAGCATATATTTAAGGGTCAAATTGGATGGATTAGAAGCACGCAGACCGGATGATGTCCTCCAGTGGTGGAAAAGACGAATTTCCAAGATTAAGCAAACACGCCATGTACTTTGCATTCCAGCTAGCGGAGGGCTTTCAGTATTTGCGGTCGCATACTGGAGCGGAGACGGATTAAACTGAAGCTCTCAACAGTCAACAACATGATATTCCTGCATGGGCACAAGTAGTCGTACAGTTTTTTTTTTTTTTTTTTTGTAAATTCAGTTTATTTTTATTTTTTTATTTAGCTAAATATTTAAAATTGGTCTATTTTGTTATTGAAGAATAAGGATATTTTTGTTAAAGGGGGGGTGAAATGCTATTTCATGCATACTGAGTTAAAGGGTTGGATTCCCATGCTAAACATGGACGAAGTTTCAAAAATTAAGTTGTACGTTTGAAGGAGTATTTTTGTTCCAAAAAAACCTCTTCCGGTTTGTCACAAGTTTCGGAAAGTTTTTTTCGAGTATGGCTCTGTGTGACGTTAGATGGAGCGGAACTTCCTTATATGGGTCCTGAGGCACTTCTGCCGGAAGAGCGCGCGCTCCAGTATAGCAGAGCACTGAGAGAGGCTGAGCACAGCCTGATCAGAGCGAGAGCGTCGCGAAAAGTCACAAAAGAAGTGAGTTTTTGGTTGCCAGGGCAAGACAACCCTGCACAGATTACCAAAAGAGAAACAGTATTAAGGGACCAGTGGATGGAGTTTATTTTTACAGAGCATCAACGGAGTTGTGCAAGTGTTTTTGTTTGTTCCCTGCATTTCGGATTGCACATCGTTTATTTCTTAAGGATAATGCAGTCCCAACGGAAAAGGGTCACGATTGTGTGTTGGAACTGCATGCGGTGAGTAAAACTGCTTCAAATATCTCTGTGTTTTTAACTTAGCTATCAGCGCATACGCACATCAAGTAAACAACATGCGATGTTGTCATCAAACTGCACTTTCCACATGTACAGCTTAAAAAAAAAAAAAAAAAAAAAGACGACATAAAGTGGAACTTAGTCATTTTCCAAAACCGCTAAGCAAATATATACAGTTTCAGTACATACCACATAGCATACCGCCTTTGCTGATGCTGCTCTTGTTAAATTTCAGCCTCTGGATCTGTGTCACAGCTTCCACATGCTCTCAACTCAAAAGCCTACTGGCGCTCGTGATTCTTTAGCTCCGCCCACACGTCACGCCTCTAGGCGCTCGTGTTTTTCCGGGAAAAATCGGTACAGACTATCTTTCTCTTATAAATATAATAAAAATAAAGACTTTTTGGAGTTATGAAGGATGCAGTACTACTCTATAGGTACTCAAGATTAACAGGAGATTGAGTGAAAACGAGCATTTCACCCCCCCTTTAAATGTTTGAAGGAATTGCGCAGGCCCCATAAGCTACTTTTCCTTTGAACATGAAATAAATCCAGGTTTATTATTTTTATATAATTTCTTACTTTTTTACTGTATTTCTATATTCTAATTGTTCTTTGTTCATGTTCATACTTTTAATGAAACCCAAATAAAACTAAACATTTGTTTATTTTCCGTTTCTTTATTAATTTATATTCAACAGTGTATGCAATGTATTAAAAAAAAGAAAAACTGCTATACGTTTATCCGCGGGATTTTGCGTCGGGAGCGGGAGAACGTCGTGGTAAGTTTGAGTGCACGGGCAGCGGCTCTATGACCGGAGTTTGGTGCTGCGTTCCTGCCAGGTTTTTGAGCTCATCGCTATTTCAAACCACGACTAACGACTTTGTACCATTCCAGGCAAGTCACGCCAAACTTTCTGTGCGCAAGGAAATTTAGCTAGATTATTAATTTTACTGCAACGTTACAGTGTCCTAAAATGTAATTTTCAACATGTACCACTTGCATAAACACTGCATCCGTAGGGGCTGTCACTGTTGTTTCGCGTGCTGTGACGTCAAAACCCAGAGTACATCGATCTAGTACGAGTTCACGGATGGGAAGTCACAGGTTTGACTGCCGTTCCAGTGCACTTTCCCGGGTTTAAGGTTGGAAAAACATGGGTTATGGGTTGCCTGGAATGCAACATAAATCATAGCGAGCAAGCACTTTCTTACCGCTGCCGGCATACAGAAGCTTCCTCGAACAAATCATGCAGAAACAAGCCCAGGGCTCTCTGTTTCTTGCACCAACTGCCAAAAAGCGCCATTTATTTTTGAGTCATTTATCTATTGCTAGAAGTCTAGGACAGCATCCCCAGGCTTCATAAACTTCATAAACGTTCCTCTCATATGATTGGTAGAAAAAATAAATTGGCTCGAAAATATTGAACTGCATGCGCAGGCTCTCAAATATTAATTTTTTTTTCCTCACGGCCACACGCCGGAGATCCGGCACGGTGCCGGAATACTTTAAGCCCTGCATAAATAGTATAATAAAGTCTTCTTATCACAATGTGATAAGGCTGATATCACCGCAGCTGGCAAAGTTTGCATTACCTCTTTTCCTCCCCTTGTATGTGAACAACTCCTCTACGTACGGCCATGGGCACTCATCATCTGATATTATATAAATTTCCACTTTGAGTGCTGTGCGAGTGCTCCATTACCTCTCCCTTCTGTAATCGCGTGCCGGATCCGTTTTCCCACTTTGTTCCGGTACCTCGCAATTTACAATTTAAGCACTGCATTCATGTATGTGCCATAAAAATATATCTCATTTCTCTTTAATTTCCACTGTGAATGAGTTATCATGCCAAATTCTTTCCACAGTTGAAGTTGATAGGGTATCGGTAAAAAAGTCACATCATGTAAGTCCTGTGATTGCCAGTTGGCCCTGAACCTGCCAGTAGTACTTATGTGAACACCTTGGCATGGCCTTCCTGCACCTTGAGGTGAGCAACCTGAAATGGATCAGTTTTTGTGCTGCTCTTCACTTCAACCAGGCCAAAAGGAGGTGACTCTGAAGGGTCATACACCCGACCGTCTGGACTGGCCCCGAGATGTGATGCGTCAGGGTGAATGACGAATCCTGCTGGTAACACATTAACTTGCAACAGTTCAGCATAGTTTGCCAGCACTTCAGGCTCCACTAGTAGACCATGTTTCATTGCAGCTGTTTGCTTTGTGGAGCCTCTGATCATCTGAATAGCTACAGACCCCAGATCTGCACGACAAGCCCTACTACAACAAGCATCCCAAAAAACGACTAGCAGTCAGCCTTGGTCGCCGTAGTTGTGTCCACGCAGGACATTTGGATTGTTGCTGAGTTTCTTGTGCTATCTCGCAGGACAGCTGCGGTGACACTTCAAGAGACTGGAGATGCATTAACTGATGCAAGGTCAGGACGAAATGCAACCTGGGAAAAGTGTGCTGCATCACAGGAAGGGATGGAAATTCTGAAGCCATGTGGAGGTCACTGGACTTCTTGGGTGGACAGTGATAGGACAAGGGGGATCCACGAGGGACAGACCCAAATTTAGATGGCGTCATGTCCCTCTCAGAAAGCCCATCCAATACAACAGCCATGAGAGGTTGGGGCTGCACCTGGCTTAATTTGCTTCCAGATGCCATCATATATGGATCTGGCAGTGGTCCTAGACAAGAGAAACACAAGATTATTGGTCACACAAAAGAAAAGTTAGACATGAGTGCATAACTATATTTAAATTGTATTAATTATATCTGCGGTAACCATAATTTGGTTAGTCATAACATCCAAAAAAAAAAACTTAACTTGCTCTCACAAAGCAACAAAAAGTTAAATTAATCACCCGTGTATGCCTTGTACAGTGTGGACCTCAGACTGTCCTTGCCAACTGTTTTGGGCTTTTGGACCACCAGCTCACTAACCGGTTAAGGATGGATTCCCTTTAAAGTAAAAGACAAAAAGCAATTACAGTCTGTAGTCACTCCTGGGAGTGTTTTTATAATAATTTACAGTTGTTAGAGATTCACATCGGTTCTTAGATAATAATGACATGTTTATCACAAACCCACCTGTGTTCTTGGTCTGTGCCATCTTTGCAAGCCACTTGTGCAGGCCAGTGGGGGTGGAACAGCCTCCAGACCCAGCTGTGAATAATGTGCGGTCTGGTACAGGATGGCAACTATGTGATTGCAGAATCCTTTACCAGTCGCACAACTGCAGGAGAAAGCTTTCAGGTTGGCACTCTCTACATCCAGTGATATCTAGACACAATACATTAAATAGGTTACAATTAAGTCATACTTATGTTGCTACATCAATGTTCACAATAACATGAAACTATAACTTTCAGTAGGGTGACCAGATTTGAGTTGGTAGAAAAGAGGAGTGAAGTGAATTTGTGAGATATTTCATCAGGAGTAATGAGTGTGCAGAGCTGCGTACATAATGCAAATATGATTACATTTCATGTATTTTCAATGTTATTTTATTAAATAGGTATCAAAAAAGAGGACATGTCCAGGAAAAAGAGGACGTCTGGTCACCCTACTTTCAGTAAAATAATAGTAAGTGAAGAAATTGCCGCAATCGCAGCAAGAAGAGTGAACACGTAAGAACGAGCAACTTTTGCCAACCGGCATTCTGTCTGTCTATTGTCAAACCTCCAGTTTGTGAGGCTCCTCGCTCTTTCTCATTGACCTGAAGAATCTATCTCTCACTACTACCTGTCCCTGGAGTATATTTGATACTATAACCGCATGCAACAAGAAAACATTAAGTGTTATCTCACATAGAAATACACAACTTTACAAGACAATGTCAGTAACATTTCACATTTACCTAGTACAGCTTCACCAAATTACTGGTTATGTTAATCTCATGCCTTCTCACTTAAACATACACACAACATATTCACTGCGATGTGCGATACCTTATATTACAAATTCACAACACCTAAGATTTACACTTAACGTAAACAGAGTGATACGGCTATGGCTTAAGCTAGCTTAAGTTTACCTTGGTAATTGTGGATAAACTCTTCGCGGAAGAATTTATATCCCTTGTGCAATTTGTTCCCTTTAGTGGACGAATGCATCTCCAAACTCTTCACCACATCGGCTCTGGTGAACTTCAGAAATCAACTCGGGCTCGTCAAAAACACTCTAGCTTCCATTTCTCCGCCAACAAAGCTCACATCGGAACTGGATTTACGCTTCGTTGACATGTTTCCATTTTTTGCATAAATGGTTTATTGCAGGCGTACTCAGTAATGAATTGTGATTTTAAAAGTAACGAAGTACCGTACTTAGCTTTCTTTTTTTTTTACTTAAGTACAAGTAAAATTAAAGTCTTCAAATTATACTCAAAAAAGTAGAAGTACCCAAAAAAACTACTCAAGTACAGTTACGTGAGTAGTTGTAATTCATTACTTCCACCTCTGATTGGCAGACGCTGCTTTGCCCACCAACGTGTGGTTGAGATAGTCAACACTGAAAAAAAATGCTTATTAAACATCAGTTTCAGTGGCTTAGATGGTAAGGCACATGTTTTTGATGCAATCGACCCAAGTTCGAACCACCTTTTGCCAAACGTATTTTTTGAATGAGAATGAGCTTTATTGTCAGGTATGTTTACACATACAAGGAATTTGTGACAAGCTCCACAGTGCAAAAGAGTGACAGGACAGGACACAGATAATAAAAAAAATAATATACAAATATACAAAATAGCAATGTATAAAAAAGCAAAAACACAATATGTAATATCAAGATCTAGTTTAACTTTATTGTCATTTCATTACATGTGTGGACATACAGTGGAATGAAATGTGCCTCACAGGACCACGGTGCTACATAAATACAGACATACAACAAAGTAAAACAGTAAAACCTATACACAACTAACCTAATGACAGATTTTGACTATAAATATATAGTATATATAAAAATTGTGTACCTATACATAAGAAAAAATGTTTCACATAATACTGTACCTACACACAACTAAACTACTGGCAGATTTTGACGTTAAATATACTATATTTAATGTTTACCTACACACAAACTAAAAAATACAAACTATAAGAATGTTTCACATAATCACTGTACCGATACACAACTAACCTACTGACAGATTTCGACTATGAATATACAATATATAAATGTTTACCTATACTTAGACTGTAGTAAAAAAAAAGTGTGAAAAATCTAGTGCGCATAGAGGAGAGTGTGTTACTACAGGTGGTTTGTACATTCCCTGTAGCACACTTCTAATTGCACAAAAAAAAGAAAAAAAAAAGAAAATAGTTTCAGACAGTTTTTCTGTGATGTGGTAATGTTGGGGGATGCAGGGGGTGAGATGGTCCATGTTTCAGTAGGTAGGGGGTTTGTGTGGGGTTTCAGTGGTGTGTGGGGTGATTTGAGTTCAGGGCTCTCACAGCCTGAGGGAAAAAGCTGTTGAGCAGTCTGACGGAGCTGGCTCTGATGCTCTGGTACGGCCATCCTGATTGTAGGAGCAGGAAGAGACTGTGGGAGGGCTGAGTGGGGTCCTTCATGAAACTGTTGGCTTTGCTGTAGCATTGTGTAAGAAAAATGTCCAGAATGGAGGGGAGTGGCGCAGCAATGATCTTTGCAACTGTGTTCACTGTCCGCTGGAGGGTCTTGTGGTCTGCTGCACTATAGTTCACAAACCAGACAGGGATGCAGCTGGTCAGCATGTTCGCAATGGTTCCTCTCTAGAATCTGGTGAGAATGGGTGGAGGGAGACTTGCTCTTTTCAGTCGGCGGAGAAAGTGTAGGCGCTGTTGTGCCTTTTTGGAGAGTGACATGGTGATTGAAGTCCAGGTGGGATCCTCTGTAATGTGCACCCCCAGGAATTTAGTTCTGCTGACTCTCTTCACAGTCGAGCTGTCGGTGGTCAGTGGGGGGGTGGTCAACGGAATTTCTCCTGAAGTCCATCACAACCTCCTTTGTCTTACATTGAGGGACTGGTTGTTAGTGCCACATCATTCAGCCAGCTTTGCCACTTCCTCTCTGTAGTGCGTTATATCACTGTTGCAGATGAGACCTACCACAGTTGTGTCATCCGCAAACTTGATGATGTGGTTGGAGCTGAACTTGACAGTGCAGTCATGGGTCAGCAGCATGAAGAGCAGTGGGCTGAGCACACATCCTTGTGGTGCACCTTTGCTCAATGTGGTAGTGTTTGAGGTGTTGTGGCCGACACGGACTGACTGAGGTCTTCCAGTTAGAAAGTCCAGGATCCAATTACAGAGGGAACTGTCAAGGCCCAGCAGGTTTAGTTTATTAATGAGCTGTTGTGGGATTATTGTGTTGAATGATGAGCTGAAGTCGATGAAAGCATTCTGACATAGGAGTCTTTATTTTCTAGGTGGGTAATAGCCAGGTGGAGTGTGTAGGAAATTGTATCGTCTGTAGAGCGGTTTGGACTGTATGCAATCTGGAGCGAATTGAGTGTGTTGGGTTTTGATGTTGTGCATAACTAACATTTCGGAGCATTTCATCTTGATTGGAATCTATGGGACGGTAGTCGTTTAGACAGGACACAGGTGATTTAATAGCAGAAAACCTTGCTATTTAGATTTTCTGTTACTAAATCTATAGCCATTTGCACTTAGTGTAAATAGTATATCGTTAAAAAATAATGCTATTTTCACTTTGTATAAATATGATCCATTGCTATTTGCACTTAGTGCAAAATCAAGTCATATCAAAAGTCTTACAATCAAATTTAAAGCCATGAAAAGGCTTATATCCCAAATGGCATAAGAAAAGTTTAATTATCCTTTCAATAGGTCTTAAAAACATGGATAGAAAAACAGGAAACCCCGATATGGATTATTGTGATTGATTATTAAACTTTAAAAGGCGATAAATAAATGTGAGCACTGCACATTTCAAAGTAGAAACAATACACTGCTGTTTTAAGTTTTTAAGTGCTACAAATGTATATCTAAAGGGAAATGAAGATATTTAGAAAAGGTTTGATGGCATTTTCATTTCATCTTAACTTTCATTTTCTCGATTGCTAACACAATTCATGAAACAATTCATAATTTTCTCTCAACTATGAATACCATTTCAAAATTACACATGCACTTGTACAAATGTCAAACTTCCACGTCAATATCAAATATTTTACTCAAAAACATATTCTCACAATCAAATTTTAGCCTCATATGACATAAGCAACGCAACATTATACTGTCTCAGTTCTGCAAAAATACAGGATATGTAAGAAGTACTTGGCTACAAATCATTTCAACAGCAATGAGTTTGAGGATGTACAACATAGTGAAAGTTATCTCATCTACAATACTGCTACTGTGTGCTGTAATTATGCTGTATCTGTAAATAGTGTAAAACAAACCGAGGCTCATGGAAATACATGCCTCTAGATACATTTCTGCTGCACCATTTTTTTTACGCACCTTACTACACGTTTTGTGGCCGTTTCAATGTGAAATGTATAGTGAGTGGTGCTAAAATACGGGTCAAATACGTGACCCTGGAACATTTTTATTACATTGATATAGGCATGTATTGCTGTGTTGCTTCAGGTATGCATTGCAGCGGTCCAGAAATCAAATATATGGGCAGTGTCGCTAACAGTTAATGCTCTATCATGTTGGAAATATCCCCTACACCTGAACTTCCTTATATGCAGGTTTGAACTGTTTTGTTGAACCTCACCTCTCAAGTGCAACTGCATACTGCGTGAGATACAAATCAAACCTACTGAATATAAAAACCCATACATATGATGCTGGATATGTGACGCTAATGTTCAAAAGTATCAGTTTTCAAATCTCACAACATGTTAAAAGTGTGATGGAATAATTATGGTACATAACTTTGTTCAGCAAAAGGAGTGAATCCTTTTCCAAATCGCTTCATTCATTTTGTTGAGTTAAGGTCTAATGTTAAAAATTGTAACTAAATTCCCCCAACATTTCAATCTGTGAACATTGTCTTCTTTTGAAATGTGACAGCTGCATGTGCTATGATAAAAACTACAAAATAGTTTTTTATTTTTTTTTTATTTTAGCTGTATCTTCTACCACTGCTTTGTCAACAAAAATTTTTAGGAGCAGTGTGGCTCCAATAGTGTCTAGTGGTCTTTAGTATGGTGCAATAAAAACAGAAATGAAGCCTGCAAACTTTAACTTCTGCAGAAAACTGTAATGAGTTCTTTATGGCTTTCTGCTCCTGACCTACAAACCTGAGGCTTATATATGTGAAAATACATTTAAAATATTCTATGATACTAAGCTTTAAATGTTAAAAAAGTACAGTTTGAATCATAAAACAAGACAAGGCAGGAGTAAAACACTACTCAAAAGAAAAAAAACGCAGATCAGAGATCATTGTGAGGAATTTACATGCATGATTAATTTTCTGAAGAGGCCAAAAAAGAGCTTATAAGAAAACATTCATTTAAAAAAAAATGATTACATTTTATTTCGTTGTATTAGTTTCTGTTTGAGAGCTTCTCTACTTATCTTCCTGTTTTCTGTAAATTCTGATAATTATCTGTCATTACGTGCAAGTATGAAGATATACATTTCCTGAACACTCCATAAGTGGCTGGTGGGGTTGGGTCCTTTGGCTAATTTTAATCTAATTACAATATTTGTCTCATTTTTAAAAAGGTTTCTATTTAATGAAATTAAATGAAATTAGGCTTATTAAAGTAACTATTATTTATACGTTTTTTTTTTCTTCTGGGGGCTGAAATAGAGGAATTTTGGTAAATTAAACAATATTTTGCAGAATGTGTATTTGTGCTGGCACTTAGGTCCATCATGGATAAATAAATATGACAATAAAACCACCAGTAGGTGCCAGCACTTCCCTGTTTTAATAAATGACTTATTGAATCATTCAAATCAAATGAATCATTCAAAATGGCTGATTCAATAGAAACGAAACAAGTAGCAGTTTCTCAATATGTAGAAGTGTCTGTGGCGACACCCGTAGACTCCTGAAGAGCGTTTTTGAAGCTCAAAGTGTCCAGAGTGGGCCGTCGCCATCTTGGCAGCACGTCACCGCGTGACTCTCCCGGACAATCGAAAATGGGCAAAAAGGTGGGAGCTGGTTGCTGAAGAAATGCCCACCTATATTCAACAGCAGTGTCAGCAGCGGCACCTGTCTCTTAAGAGGCCATGCCCTTAATTATGCAGAACTTTAAGACTTAATATAATTTAAACGGATGAGTTATAAAAAAATTCACCCCCTCACAGTTGTCATGAAGGGCAAAATTAGCTATTTAGACCAAAATGATTTTTAGAACCAGGCTGTAAACATGTTTTTTTCTGCTGTAAAGTTGGGCATTTTAACATGTGGAGTCTATGGGACTGACTCCCTTTTGCAGCCAGCCTCAAGCAGCCAGTTAAGGAATTACAGTTTTAGTCACTTCCTTGTTGGCTTCACAAAAAAGAGTGGGAGGTTGCCGCTCGGTCATGCCCCAAGTACTGTTCCAATTCAAAGTTCACATCTAGCCAAGTACAGTTCAAATCGCCAGAAGTTTTCGTGCTCTGCTCCTTTTATCAAGGATGCGCCCAGAGGTGACTTGTGTGAACTTGAGGCGGCCAGGTGTCCCAGACTGCATTTCGCACCAACCTGCAAGCACATCATTTTCAAAATATTACTGTTATTGTGTCATGAAATGCAGTTCTAAGAGTATTTCAGCAAGAATATAGTTGTTTAAAACTCAAATCTGCGGTTTATTTATAAAGATAGCGCCTATTTAAAAATTTGCTTTGGCAATTTTGTAGATGTAGCTCTACACATCTAACAACATTAGATGTCATATAAAACCCTAATGTACACAACTGATGAGAAAAAATAAGAATAAGATGTTTATTTCAATGGGAAAAAAATCTAATGTGAAGTGTCATGCAGGGAATTCTGGGAGTATTTGACTATAAGATAACAGTATTTGACTATAAGATAACAATAAATATAATAACAGTTATTTTTTTGTCTTTTTTGGTCTTAAATGAAATTTTTAATTTAATTTAAATAAATAAATACATCACTTAGATTTGCCAGTGATAATATTTAACTCCTGGGTTCTTGTTTAAAGGAGGGGTGAAATGCTCGTTTTCACTCAATATCCTGTTAATCTTGAGTACCTATAGAGTAGTACTGCATCCTTCATAACTCCAAAAAGTATTTAGTTTTATTATATTCATAAGAGAAAGATAGTCTGTACCGATTTTTCCCGGAAAAACACGAGCGCCTAGAGGCGTGACGTGTGGGCGGAGCTAAAGAATCACGAGCGCCAGTAGGCTTTTGCGTTGAGAGCGTCTGGAAGCTGTGACATTACCATGAGGACAAAACCAACCAAAAAAAACCATGGCTAACAGTCAGATTCAGCGTATATTTATGATCCAGAATCAGATCCAGAGGCTGAAATTTAACAAGAGCAGCATCAGTAAATGCGTCTCTATGTGGTATGTACTGAAACTGTATATATTTGCTTAGCGGTTTTGGAAAATGAAAGTTCCACTTTGTCGTCTTTTTTTTTTTTTTTTTTTTTTTAAGCTGTACATGTGGAAAGTGCAGTTTGATGACAACATCGCATGTTGTTTACTTGATGTGCTTACGCGCCGATAGCTAAGTTAACAACACAGAGATATTTGAAGCAGTTTTACTCACCGCCTGCGGTTCCAACACACGATCGTGACCCTTTTTTATTGGGACTGCATCATCCTTAAGAAATAAACGATGTGCAAATCCAGCGTCAAACTGGGCCTTGTTTGTAAAACAAGCATCTTCGAAATGCAGGGAACAAACACAAACACTTGCACAACTCCGTTGATGCTCTGTAAAAATAAACTCCATCCACTGGTCCCTTAATGCTGTTTCTCTTTTGGTAATCTGTGCAGGGTTGTCTTGCTCTGGCAACCAAAAACACACTTCTTTTGTGACATTTGGCGACGCTCTCGCTCTGATCAGTGAAGTCTGTTGTGCTCTCAGTGCTCTGCTATACGGGAGCGCGCTCTTCCGGCAGAAGTGCCTCAGGACCCATATAAGGAAATTCCGCTCCATCTAACGTCACACAGAGCCTTACTCGAAAAAAAACTTTCCGAAACTTGTGACAAACCGGAAGGAGTATTTTCGGAACAGAAATACTCCTTCAAACGTACAACTTAATTTTTGAAACTTTGTCCATGTTTAGCATGGGAATCCAACTCTTTAACAGTGTAAAAAACTCAGTATGCATGAAATAGCATTTCACCCCCCCTTTAATCATTTTTCATACAATAGTATAGTGTGTAATATTGGCTTCTTGTTTTATAAAACACTAAAGTGTATGATGAACAAAACCCCAGGGGTTAAATATTATCACTTGTAACTTTGAATACAAAGAATACTAAACACACACTTAAAGTCACCTGTGATAATATTTAACTCTTGGGTTCTTTTTAAGTATATAGCATATGATTACTTATTAAACAAGATATATTATATCTTATATTTGTTTATTTATTTCTCTCTATGACATAGTCGTAAGCTCAGCCCCCTTCTGTCCTCTCATTCTGATGGACAGTTTATAAAGAGCAGGAGACTTCACTCTTCTCACATTCATGGACTTCTCTGCACAGGAATAAAATCAGGTTCTTTTTTACTTAAGTTATTATTAATACCATTCCAGTTGTTGTTTTTCTAATCTTAGCTTTGTCTTCCATCACTATTAAATACTGACCAAAGTTTCATGTTTTAATGTTACAGAGTATCCAGAACCATGGGTGCCAAGGTTTCAGTCGTCAATCAGACTCCTTACACCTGGTACTTTGACACCCAGGACAACAGAGGAGTAAGATCTTACAGTGCATTCACTACGTTATTTATGCAATTCTAGAATATTAATCCTGAAACATGGTTCACTTTTTCCTAGTTAGCATATTAATAACTAAAAATGACATAATATCTCACAAAAATAAGCTTATATTTATTTCTCATTTTTTTACTGCATTTCTGATGAAAAAACGGATGTCAAATTCTGCTTTTCAGTATACATACATCGGTCCTGGCAGCACGACATCCTATGAAGAGTCTCTGGCAATCCATCGCTACATCTACTTCAGATATGAAAATCACTCGTGGAATAGTTTTTCATACGAGTATAACACGCATAAAGGCAACACGTGTTTTATCCTTAGAGAAACCTACGACCGTTCCCAGATTCAGATGCACTGCACTTCTGAGGGCGGCACTCATTACTGTCCCAACTACGGTAAGTTCCTGCAAACATGTAATTTCTGGACTACACGCTACAGCCAAAAAAGTATGTGCACCCCGACCAATACAGCAATATGTGCTTGTTCGGCATCCCATTCAAAATAAATTTTGCCTTTGCTGTTATAAAAAAAACTTTTTCAGTTTTTAATACATAATATATATATAATATTATATATTAGTTAGATGTAACAAACTTACATAATTTGATTAAAAAATAAATGTAACTGTAATCTGTTACAGTTACTGAGAAAAAAGGTAATTAAATTACATTTACTTATGAAAATGTTAACAATCACAAAGGGGGTTACATCTGAATATTTTCACAAACACACAGATTTCATTAATTTCTTTCCAAAATTGCAGTGACTGCTCTGAAATACGAGACACCAATGTTTCAGGAGTTTAGGACACAGAATATTACATGCTTATTCGATAATATTTTTTTTTATTAATTGTTTTTTCCAAAGACACAGTTAGATGCCAGTGTTTCCTGTCAAAGCTATGCAAAGATTGATTTCAAAAACAGTATCGTAGGTATTAAACTATATTTTATGGTTTTAAATCAGTATTTTACCTCAGAATGATCTCAAGGTAAAAAGAGTCTGATTTCATGGTGGCTGTGCTTATTATTATAATCTTAATTCAATAATTATAGCAGATATATATATATATATATATATATATATATATATATATATATTTATATATAATAACAGAATATATAATATATTTTATGATGTAATCTATAATATAATGTAATAATTGTTAATATTAATAATTAATAAAGTATTTCATTAAATAGTACTATTTTATTGATATAATATTAATATAATATAATTGTCACGTGTATGTTCCGTGTAGTTCCTCTTTGTCCTTGTTTGTGTCTACAGTGCTATGTGTGTTTTCCTTAAAATTTATTAAAGACTTTGAGTTAGACATTGCCTCTCCTCCTCTCTCGTTTCATGCTCCTCACAGTAGCACCTCGTGACAGAATTCCAGACCTTTAAATGAAAGTAATCGGCACCTTTTTTCCCCGATTGATTTCTTTTTTACAAAAATATGTTTTTAGTTTTTCCCTGATCAAATGGAGGAACAAGTGATGTTCCTCGCCTTAGCTCAAGCAAGCCCCGACCCGATTATCTATATGAGGGCGTTCGTGCCGCTCGTCCTCGCCAGCTTCCTCGAGGGGGAAATCCTCGTAATGCTGTTCCGGATCGGGATAACTTACCATCGCCCTGCGGAGCTCCCAGACACCACCAACCTCGGCTGGAAAGAGGCAGTCATCCGGTGTCTGGAGAGCCTCTGATCAGGGACCCATCTGCTGCCCATTCCCGAGCCAAGCTTTCTGGCCGTCCCAAAGTTAATACAGCCGGCCGTTTCCCCGTCAAGTTCATGGCCCGCCATTGGCTTCAGTACCAGCTCCTCGAAAGTGCATTGCTGTGCCTGCTCCACCAGATCGCCCTCCAGTGCCAGCACCACTTAAGTGCTACCCTGATCCCCATCTCAGCCCAGGAAGGGCTCTTGATTCAGAGTTAACCCTCTTGGCACCATGGTCGAATTTACTCGACAAGATGCGGCACTAAATAAAATGGCTGATTTTGTCAAATAGGGTATCAAATTTTATTTGACCTCCCCTCTAGTAGATAGCAGACATGTCATACTTCATCTCACTCAAAAAAACATCATGCTTCTTACAAAATCTTAGAGCTAGAGCGCATTGAATCAGTGCAAACAAAAGTGGAGCTAGTGTGAGAGTGAGCCATTTTGTCAGAGCAATATTGTAAACGGCAGCGAGTATTTGCATTAGATTATTATTATTTTTATTATTATCATCTAATGGCATCAATAAAGCTTACCCGCATTGAAGTGTTGGGACTTCTATTCGTGGACCCTGATTCTGAAGGGGAATATCTGCCTTCAGAAGATGACGGTGATTCTGAAAGTGAAAGTATAGCCCTTCACCAAGCACAAACGGTGAATCCTTTGCCCAATGTCATTGGTGGGAACATTGTTTGTAGTGGAGACTTTGTCTAATGCCACTGGGTATGTTAGATGAGGTCGAATTAGTCATAGGACAGTTAGGGGGCAACGTGGAGGCAGGGTAGGGAGTCGCAATGACAGATCTGGCCGTGCTGCTCGTAGCAGGAACAGAGGCGATGTGACACGGGGCATAGCTTTTGAACTAAACCGGTCTTGTCTACTTGTGTTTGTGTGTCATATGAATAATATATATGTGCCCCATACATGGAATAAGAGTGCCTACTGTATGTAGTAAATGGAAAATCTCTACTGCAAAAGGCCAACCGCTACATGCATTCGGTTTGTTTCTAACCTTAATTAGTAATGATTTACACAGTTTGTATATTACTTACTATTTACCTGGGCATTCAGTACTGTGCAATATAGCATACAGAAGATGAGGGACATTTAAACGTGACTTTTCATGAAAATTCTATAATCCCAGATGACCGCCACCATATGACATCATAATATGCAAATTATATGGGAAAATGTAATCCCTACATCAACTTTGGGTCATCTTTAATATTTCTATAATTTACAGAAAGTCTCTATCTTTTATCACTTTTAAGATATAGCCTTTTGAAATTAAGATGTCAAAATCGAACGTTTTTGGAAAAAACCTCTGGCGCCTAAAGGGTTAAGCCCCCGGAGGGCTCCTGATCCCCAGTTAAGCCCAGGGAGAGCTCCTGTTTCCCAGTTCCGCCCAGAAAGGACTCCGGATCTCCAGTCAGCTCCAGAGCTCGCTCCAGTGTTGGCTCCAGCACAAGAGCTTGCTCCAGTGTTGCCATGAGACTAAAGCTACCACTGGCTTTGGGCTGTCCTTCTAAGCATCAGCTTTTGGTTCCCAGAACTAGATTTTCTAATAAAGTTTTATTGTGTGATGGATCAGTGTAACTGTATACAGCACTTTGGTATACTAAGGTTGTTTTAAAGTAATTTATAAATAAATTGAAAATTGAACATTGAACATTGCTCCGCCATGACTTCCTGATCTGCCCTGGAGGCTCTCCTTGTCTTCACCTTGTTCCAGTCCTGAACTAGCCTCCAGGGCGCCTGCCCACCTCCCCGATGGTACTGTTACATGCCATTCAGGAGGGGGGGTGATCTGTCTCATGTAGTTCCTGTTTGTCCTTGTTTGTGTCTAGAGTTCTATGTGTTTACCTGATTCCTTTGGATTTATTAAAGACTTTGAGTTGGACATATATATATATATATATTTATATATATATAGCAGAATAAATAAAAGGGCAGAGATTAAAAATATATAGTAGAGATAAAAATATCCTTTCGGATACAGTTTTATGTTATTTTGCAGTCAATACAAATGAAACAGACATCTCTAATATACAGCTGTGACAGCAGCACATGGCTGGTGCTTAGCTATAGGGGTAATTGTTGACTGCAAGCTAAATAACACAAAATGATAAAGTGTAAACTATAAGTTCATTCTAATGCCATTCTAATCCCATGTGTCTGATGCTGTTTTCGAATAGGAAAAATTAAAGAAGATGAAAACCGGAGACAGCAGCAGGAAGAGGAGAGAAGACGTCAGGAACGTGAGTAAACAAGTTTTTTTCCCCTCCAACACAGATGGAAACATAAAAATTGCATCATATAAAATCACGATTTTAGCCTTGTATGTTATAAACCTTTTAATTAATATAGGGCTCTTTTAATGGTTCCCTGTTCAATATTGCCTTTATATTTGATCACTTTTAAGGAGTTAACAATATTTATTGTTCTAGGGACAAAAAAAATGTAGGTTCTCTTGCAGCTAGTCTGCAGCCACATCCAAGAAATCTTGAGGTAACATTTGATTTGTCACTAAAGTTCACCAGCCAGTTTTAAATCGGTTCTTAATTCACATTCACAGCATATTAAAACACTCTTTATTTGATCCGGAGATACTGTGTGTCGTTAAAAAGAGTCTAGCTTCGATATTTGACCACTGTTTGGATAAAACTATGTTGCAGTGGCAGTGATTTATTAATTTATGCAAAATAAAAAATTGGTACATGTGAAATTTTTAATAGAATAACAACACGTATTCATATTCGGTCACGTCTGCTGCGGTTTATTTGTGTTCACTTAGCTTCTCTGAGCAGCGTCCATTAGGGATTTTAGTCCATGTAACGACTGGGTGAAGGAGTGGCAGGAAGCAAGTGTGAGGTTAACACAATTTAATGAAGACAATGATACAAGACAATACCGAGACACAAATATGACGCTGGGAGGAATACACAGTCCAGGATGGTGGCGATGAGTGAAGTATCCGGAAGGCGGAGGTGAGTTGGCAGCAGGAGAGGGTGACACAGGAACTGCGGGGAAGCGAGCCGAAGGTAAGTGGTGTTGCTTGGTGGTGGGTTGCGTAGAGTGGACGGGGTTCCCGGGGAGACACGGACATCCAACACAGAAACACACAAGAAAGCAAAGCATAGGTCACAAACATGAAACAACACTCTAACAAACACAAGACGCTAGACAAGCCAAATATATAGGGATGAGTAATGAGTGACAGCTGTTGCTGATGAAAATTAGCAGAGATGCCCACAAACTAATCAGTGCTGACGCGTAACACACAGACTTCACCCACAAAGTGGAAAACCCAGAGATCATGGTTTACCAATTGTGACAGTACCCCCCCCCCCCCCCCTTGGCCTTAGTGCGCTCCCTCATCCGGAGCAGAGTCTCGCGGGCTCTGGTCCAGGTGTGGTGGCACCTCTGGACAAATGAGTGAGCGGAGGGGACCGTGACTTCAGATTCCAGACTAGGAAAAGCTGGTGGCTGGTAACCTAAGCTGCACTGAAATGGAGAGAGGCCCGTGGCTGACACTGGTAACGAAGTGTGAGCGTACTCCACCATAAAGAGAGGATTCTTGGAGAGTAAACATCACAACGTGCTCTCTAATTTTTGGTTGGCTCGCTTAGACTGCCCGTTACTCTGAGGATGATAACCGGAAGACAGACTAACCATCGCTCCTAACAATTTACAAAATTCCTTCCAAAATTTGCATATGAATTGGGATCCCCTGTCCGAAACCACGTCTACCGGGAGGCCATGTAATCGAAAGACGTGATCTAGGACAGTGACCTCTGTCTCCTTGGCTGTAAGTAATTTGGGCAAGGGAATGAAATGTGCCGCCTTCGAGAACTGGTCCACTACGGTCAAAATGACCGTCATGCCATTAGAGGGCGGGAGGGCTGTAACAAAATCTAGCGCGATATGTGACCAGGGTCTCGAAGGGACAGACGGCAGTTGAAGAAGCCCATCAGGAGGTCGGTTAGACGACTTACCACTGGCTTACAACTGAGCAAGCCAAAACAAAATCGTGGACGTCGCAAGCCATAAGTGGCCACCAGAATCATTGTTAACCTAAACCCTTGGTTCGGCTTATCCCTGGATGACAAGCTACGTTAGAGCAGTGACCTCACTGAATAACTTCGGACCGTAACTCCTCCGGCACAAATAAACGATTCGGTGGGCAACCAGGCGGAGGCGTTACCCCTTCTAAGGCCGTCTTGACCTTCGATTCGACTTCCCATACGAGTGCTGAGACGACTATTTCCTCAGATAAAATACACTTGGGAGTCACCGGGCAATTTGTTAGAAACGGAATGGAGAGGAATGTTACTGGTAGAAAGCCACACTTTTTGACCCACGACATAAAAGGGAGGCTTTGACCAGTGGCGATCGGCTTTGGCCTTAGTTCGCTCCCTCATCCGGAGCAGAGTCTCGCGGGCTCTGGTCCAGGTGTGGTGGCACCTCTGGACAAATGCGTGAGCGGAGGGGACCGTGACTTCAGATTCCAGGCTAGGAAAAGCTGGTGGCTGGTAACCTAAGCTTCACTGAAACGGAGAGAGGCCTGTGGCTGACACTGGTAACGAATTGTGAGCGTACTCCACCATAAAGAGTTGTTGGCTCTAGGAAGAAGGATTATTGGAGAGTAAACATCACAACGTTCTCTCTAAATCTTGGTTGGCTCGCTTAGACTGCCCGTTACTCTGGGGATGATAACCGGAAGAAAGACTAAACATCGCTCCTAACAATTTACAAAATTCCTTCCAAAATTTGCATATGAATTGGGATCCCCTGTCCGAAACCACGTCTACCGGGAGGCCATGTAACCGAAAGACGTGATCTAGGACAGTGACCTCTGTCTCCTTGGCTGTAAGTAATTTGGGCAAGGGAATGAAATTGTGCCGCCTTCGAGAACTGGTCCACTACGGTCAAAACGACCATCATGCCATTAGAGGGCGGGAGGGCGGTAACAAAATCTAGCGAGATATATGACCAGGGTCTAGAAGGGACAGACAGCGGTTGAAGAAGCCCATCAGGAGGTCAGTTAGATGACTTACCACTGGCGCAAACTGAGCAAGCCAAAACTAAATCGTGGATGTCGCGAGCCATAAGTGGCCACCAGAATCGTTGTTAACCTAAACCCTTGGTTCGGCTTATCCCTGGATGACAAGCTACGTTAGAGCAGTGACCCCACTGAATAACTTCGGACCGTAACTCCTCCGGCACAAATAAACGATTTGGTGGGCAACCGGGCGGAGGCGTTACCCCTTCTAAGGCCGTCTTGACCTTTGATTCGACGAGTGCTGAGACGACTATTTCCTCAGGTAAAATACACTCGGGAGTCACCGGGCAGGCGGAAGGATCAAAAAGACGTTACAAAGAATCGGGTTTGACATTTCTGGAACCCGGGCAGTACGACAGAGTAAAATCAAAATGACCGAAAAAAAGTGCCCACCGAGCCTGCCTTGAATTGAGTCTTTTGGCAGTTCTAATGTACTCTAAATTCTTGTGATCGGTTCAAACAATGAAAGGTACCCCTGACCCTTCCAACCAGTTACGCCACTCCTCTAACCTGAACGGAGTACTGGGGGAGGTCAAGGCCGTCAGAGGTGAGACTAGTTGGCTTAAATTACAAATAAAACGTTGATAAAAATTGGCGAACCCCAGAAACCGCTGTAGGGCCTCACAGGTATCTGGAGATGGCCAATCTATCACAGCCTTAACTTTGTCAGGATCCATACGTATTCCCTTGGACAAGACAATATACCCTAGGAAGGGGACAGACTGTGCATGGAATATGCATTTCTCTGCCTTGACGAAAAGCCCATTCTCGAGTAATCTCTGGAGCACTCGTCTGACGTGTTGCACATGTTCCTGTTGAGATGAAGAAATAATCAGTATGTCATCCAGGTAAACATACATAAACTGATCTACAATGTCTCTCAACACGTCATTAACGAGTGCTTGGAAAACCCCTGGCGAGTTGGAGAGCCCGAGCGGCATCACCAAATATTCAAAGTGCCCTCTAGGGGTGAGAGCGTTCTGTAACGACTGGATGAAGGAGTGGCAGGAAGCAAGTGCGAGGTTAACACAATTTAATGAAGACAATCATACAAGACAAAACTGAGACACAAATATGACGCTGGGAGGAATACACAGTCCAGGATGGTGGCGATAAGTGAAATATCCGGAAGGCGGAGGTGAGTTGGCAACAGGAGAGGGTGACACAGGAACTGCGGGGAAGTGAGCCAAAGGTAAGTGGTGTTGCTTGGTGGTGGGTTGCGTAGAGTGGACGGGGTTCCGGGGAGACACGGACATCCAACGCAGAAACACAAGAAAGAAAAGCATAGGTCACAAACATGAAACAATGCTCTCACAAACACAAGACGCTAGACAAGCCAAATATATAGGGATGAGTAATGAGTGACAGCTGTTGCTGATGACAATTAGCGGAGACGCCCACAAACTAATCAGTGCTGATGCGTAATACACAGACTTCACCCACAAAGTGCAAAACCCAGAGATCACGGTTTACCAACCGTGACAGTCCAAAGAGGTTGTAGATACCTGTAGAAATATGTATATATTTACATGTTTACTGCATAGTTCTGATGACAGAATCATAATTTCTATTCGTTTTCCACTGATTTACGTGATCACATGAGCATTTGTGCTTTATCAGTATATTTTATATTCCATATAATACTTATTTGTTCTCTCAGGCGTTTGATTAGTTGGGGGGGGGGGGGGGTTTGTTAAAGTTTTCTGATTGTATTCTTTTTAATTTGTTTGTATTTTTTATGCTTAATGTGTTTTCTGTACAGCACTTAGGTGCAAGTCTGTTGCCTTTAAATATGCTATAGTGATACATTTTTAATTGACTAGGGATATATGTGATGCAAAAGATCTGGTTTAGGTTTTTTTCAATAATTCAAAAGTATATGTCTTTTTAAGTCCATTGCAATAATCAATCTTCCTTATGCTCACATTTTTTTAATTATCTTCACAAACTCTTTTCATGTTTTTTGTCAAGGACTGACACGACACACACACACACACACACACACACACACACACACACATATATATATATATATAAATATATATATATATAGAGAGAGAGAGAGAGAGAGAGAGAGAGAGATAGATAGATAGATAGATAGATAAATAGATAGATAGTGCCTATAAAAAGCATTCATACCCTTTCATTCAACTATTTCTTCATCACCTTTCTGGGTTTCTTATTGGGTTTTACTGCCATCTAGTGACCATACTCAGTATCACAATGATTCACAGAACACAACATCTTCCCTCTGTTAAGAACACTACTTCAGTAACTGAACAATTTTCATCATAAAATTATTTCAATAAATGCTACAACAGCAGTTACAAAGGGTGGTGACATCTCTTTTAAAATAACTAACATATGGCAGTCAAAAGTCTTTGACAAAATTTCCATACAACTGAAATTAAATGATTTCACATTCATGAAACTCAGAACATTTTTTAAAGTACATTCCTTTTACAGCTTGGTTTAACTAAAACCGTTCTTAATCCTTTAAATCTCAATCAGTTACATCACATAGTCTTTGTGCCACTTAGGTTTGAATCTAATACCTGGCTGTTTCGGAGAAGTACCCTGAATGGGTTGTGTGCAAGTTGGTGTATCAACTTGACCTCCACTTAAGGGTGCAGAATGAGAACATGCCAAGTATGTGACATTTCATCTCTTCCCATCACTTAGCAGAAAGTTGTTTGGACTCGCACACTTTTCCACTATAACCGGAGCAGAGAATCTGGAGTGTGCTTTAGGGACTAAGCAAATAAGGAATTCTGACCCTCTCCCCTTGAGCAAAAGATGGGGTACGTGCATGCCGCTTAATGTCTGTGTACGGTTTCATCTTTGCTTTTTTCCTTGAATTCATCTGTCCATGACACCACTAATCTGGAACCACGGAGAATGTAAGGACCCTACACTAAGAGTTCATCCCTAATTATGTCGGAGGGCATTAGATTCTGGGCAATGGCCCTTATAGATGGAGGCCAGCCACAGCTAATCTGTTCACGAAGAGCCACCATTTCTGAGCATTAGGAACAAGCACTGTCAAAGTCAGAGACCGGAACGGAACTCAGTGTGGAAGAAATCAGAGCTACAAGTTTAGGTTCAACATCAGTAGAAGGATCCTCTAGCACAAGCAGGGGAAGATGGGAAAGGCAGTTTCCTGTATGGTTTTGTATAAACGACATCATTATCAAAACAAAGCAGACGTGCAATCCAGCCCGATTCATTCCTTTGGTAGTGAGTAAGGTTGTGATTGCCTGGTGGTCCGTGCGCAAAGTAAAGCACTCCTTTTCCACAATTATTTATGCTCTGCCACGCTCTGTACCATCTGGCTGAATTTGGGCAAACACAGCACCCAGTCCAGAATCACAGGCATCGTTGGAGATCACTGAGCAAAGGGAGGTGTCAGACAGAGCTAGGGCATAGCTGGACACTAAGTGATCTGGGGAGCTGCAGACTATGTGAAAGTCTCTTTATCTTTGACACATTCACACATGGGAGCCACCACCATTGCACCATTGCAAATTCGGAATAAACTTTGAGTACCATGAAGCAAGGCCCAAGAAGGATCGTAAGGCAGCAGCATCAGATGGTGGAGGAGCTTGAAGTATTGCATTAACGTGCTCTGGGTCGGGCAAAATACCATCTGCAGTAATGACATGGCCAAGGAAGCAGAGTGTGGTCTTTCTGAAATGGCACTGTTCATCATCCAGAACCAGTCTAGCGTCTTTGAGTTTTAGCAGGACAGTAAGGAGAGTCTGATCGTGTTCATCAGCAGTGGCACTGTAAACTATTAGATCGTTCGAATAATTCTGGACACAAGGTACTTCTTCCAGAATGGTTGCCATCATCTTTTAAAAAGCTGACGGAGCTGATGCCAGGCCATATGGAAACCGGCAAAATCTAAATAGGCCCTTGTGTATACACACACAAATGTATATATATATATATTAGGCCACGACTTCCCCATCAAAAAGCATGTGCATATGCTTACATATGAGATCGTTTGTTTCTGTGTTTTGATTGAGATATTCTGGCCTGATTCAGGAGATACATAATAGCACCCCCGAGCATATAACAGTGAAAACATGTAAACCCTGAAAGTTCAGTTTTGCAATCAGATCATTTTAAACCGCCAAACTCTGGGAAAATTTTTTCCGTCCAATGATCCAGTAAGCCTGGGGTAAGCAATTTCGTTCCTAGAGAGCCACATTCCTTCAGAGTTCAGCTTCAACCCTGAAAAAAACCTCACCTGTCTATAGAATTAGTAAGTGGTGAGCTTGTTCAGGTATGTTTGATTAGGGTTGGAGCTGGACTCTGCAGGACTACGGCTCTCTAGGAACGAAATTGCCTACCTCTGCAGTAAGCAAATAAATTAAAACAATCAGTCCAAAACAGTGCTGATGTAAAGGAAACCAGACTGATTACATCAGAGATGACAAAGAGATTAAAGACTCAAGTCAATAATTTGTTTTATTATCCCAGGGATCGATTTTAGCACCATGTAGCAAATGATCTCAAAGGGGAAACATTTATAATTAATTATAACTGGTTATAATTAGTATTAATTATTTAGATTAGATCTTAAAATGAACTATAGCAGAATCACTATTACAATTATTTTGATCTGTCCGTCCACCAAGCAGATAATATAATCTTTTATCAGTTCTAGGAAAGATTATTTTCCTGGCCGAGGACAAATAGCTTTCCTACTTTATGCAGTATTAACAGTAATTTAGCATGTAGCAAGGATCAACATTCAGTGACTCTGAATTGTGAGCAGCACACAGAGACAATCAATTGTGAATATAAAGATTTAAAGTGCCCCTATTATGGGTTATGAAAGGTTCATATTTGGTTTTGGGAGTCCCAACAACAGGTTGACATGCATGCAAGGTCAAAAAACACTTTTATTTTCTTATAACATGCATTTTGACTTTCACTTTTATTCCCTACTTGCTCAATGACTCCCAAACAATTTGCTCAGTGATAAATTTTTCCAAACCCCTCCTTTGCGTGAAGCTAATCTGCTGTGATTTCATCTTGCCTGTAATGTCCCATAAAGCAGCGTTTATGAGCACAGTGGTGCTTTGTGTACAGTATTAGTGGAAAAAACGCTTTAAAATTTTTCCCACTTTAAAAGCTGCGTGGAATGAAGAATGAATTTGCATTTTCATTCCGACCGATGCGAAAAGACCAACAGGTGGGCAGACAGTATGCTAATGTTTCCTATTGACATCAACAAGACACGGTTTTGGATTTGTTTAAAAAAAACTACTTGTTTCAATGATTTAGAGTGGACTTTCTTTTCAGAGACAATAACATTATACACCAAGCACTGTCAGATTTAAAACTTTGCAAGATGTTTTCATTCACTTACAGCAGTTACACACTGTATGAATTGACTATAAATATACTATATATAAATGTTTACCTAAAAAAAAAAAAAACTATAAGAGTGCTTCACATAGTACTGTACATGTGCAAAGAGAAACATCGTAAGTCAAGCAGCTGGCTGGGGGAGTCTTTTGTGGGATTATGTACACAGCAGTGTGTGTGAAAAGTGTCTAGTGCGCATAGAGGAGAGAGTGTTACTACAGGTGGTTTGTAAAGGCCCACTCACCTGTGTGTAGCACACTTTGAAGTGCACAAAAAGAGAAAGTTTCAGACAGTTTTTTTCTGTGCTGTGGTAATGTTGGGGGGTGTTTGGAAGGTGGAGGAGGTGAGATGGTCCATGTTTCAGGAGGTAGAGGATATGTGTGGGGGTTTCAGAGGAGGGTGGGGTGATTTGAGTTCAGAGCTCTCACAGCCTGGGGGAAAAATCTGTTGAGCAGTCTGGCGGAGTGGGCACTGATGCTCTGGTACCGTCTTCCTGATAGGTGGGGTCCTTCACGATACTGCTGGCTTTGCTGGAGCATCGTTTGAGGAAAATGTCCAAGATGGAGGGGAGAGGGATACCGTTGATATTTGAGCTGTGTTCACTGTTCACTGTCCGCTGGGGGGTCTTGCAGTCTGCTGGACTACAGTTCCCATACCAGACAGTGACTCAATAGTGCCCCTGTAGAATGTGGTGAGGATGGGTGGGGGGAGACTTGGTCTTTTCAGCCGGCGGAAATGTGTAGGCGCTGTTGTGCCTTCTTGAACAGTGACATGGTGTTTGGTGGTCCAGGTGAGATCCTCTGTGATGTGCAACCCCTGGAATTTAGTTATGATGAGTCTCTCCAAAGGTGAGTGGGGGGTGGTCAACAGAGTTTCTCTTGAAGTCCACCACAACCTCTTTTGTCTTCTCCACATTAAGGGACAGGTTGTTAGTGTCACACCATTCAGCCATTTGTGCCACTTTCTCTCTGTAGTGCGTTTCGTCACTGTTGCTGATGAGACCTACCACTGTTGTGTAATCCGCAAATCCGCAATGATGTGGTTGGAGCTGAACTTGACAGTGCAGTCATGGGTCAGCAGCATGAAGAGCAGTGGGCTGAGCACACAGCCTTGTGGGGCACCTGTGCTCAGTGTGGTAGTGCTCAAGGTGTTGTGTCCAACACGGACTGACTGAAGTCTTCCAGTTATAAAGTCCAGGATCCAATTACAGAGGGAACTGTCAAGGCCCAGCAGGTTTAGTTTATTAATGAGCTGTTGTGGGATTACTGGATTTAATGATGATCTGAAGTCGATGAACAGAATTCTGACATAGGAGTCTTTATTTTCTCGGTGAGTAAGAGCAAGGTGGAGAGTGGAGGAAATTGCATCATCTGAAGAGTTGTTTGGACAGTATGCAAACTGAGTCGGTAAAAGACAGGACACAGGTGATTTCTTTGGTACTGGTATGATTGTTGTGGATTTGAGGTCTGCGGGGACGACTATGTGGGCAGGTATGTTGTCAGGACCTGCAGCCTTGCGTGGGTTAATCCTAGATGGGTTTTCATTACTTCGGCTGGAGACAGATAGATCGCCTGTTCACTGGGAGGTATGGGCAGTTTTTGTGCAGGTGTCATTTAGGGTTGGGTACCGAAAACTGGAGCCAATATGGCACCAGTACCTATATAAACGGTATGAACCGAATCACAACGCAGATTTCGGTGCCTCTTAAATCCCTGAGCGATCGATTGAAATATTTGTCCGGGTTCTCTGAAATGTACGCAAGAAGCATGGGCGTTGCTAGGCTTTTTTAGCGTTCTATAGCTCCATAAATAGCACACAAAATCATGATCACCTCAGAGTCAGTCCCCTTAAATTTCATATGAAAACGGCGGCAGACCGGTCACCTCCCCGTCTTTTAGCGCGCTCTTTAATCCGCAGACCGCGGTGGAGCAGTGCGAACAAACTCAAAAAGAAACAGAGGATACATGGGGTGTTTATCAATAGATTGTTAGATTATCTGTATCTGTGCAGTTCTTTGTCATAAATACAGTTTACAAATGGTCACGAGGGAGCACAGATAAAGTTTGTAAAGTGAATATCTAGCCCTTAACACATATGAACACATACTTTAATTATACTTATTAAATATGCTTAATTTAATTATACTTACTGTATACATATACTACTGTGCAAAAGTCTAAGGCACGTTAGTATTTTCACCTCAAAGAATGGTGTTTGACCAGTTATGATGTTTGGGAGGTTCGGGAGGAGCACGATCAGATAATCAATCAGTCTGGCCCAGCTGGAGCTTGTCAGCTAATCACCTTAACAAGCACAATACGGGTATATCTATACAGCCAACTTACCTCTCTTCCACGACAGTTTTCCAGTATTCTGGCTCCACCCCAACACCTCACTCTTAATCTAATTTCATCCCATTCTTGGGATGGGGGGGATACTCTGGGTTCAGTCTCTATCCTGAGCTCGGAGCCCTTCCTCCGTACAGCATGCCAAATATGCTACTAATTGCTCTACCATATTATATGTTAATGCGATCTCGTGAAATTTATATCTTTTGCTGTAGTGTGTCTGTTTGCTGTATAGACACTTAGTTTGTCTCAGTTTCATCTGTTTTATCATGTAATCACAGACAGATTCAATGATGGTGAGATCAGATCTCCATGTGTAGCACCGGCTGTTTCAGACTGCTTGTGCATTCAGAAATCTCACTTGATCGTTTTAGATTAAAATTTGGAAATGTAAACTGATATTTCCTACTTACACACTACAGCAAAAATGTAAATAATTGGCTTAAACCCCTTTTTTGGGGTGAAGATACTAATGTGTCTAAGACTTTTGTACAGTACTGTACTTTACAAATGACATTCTTGCTACTTTATAAAGATTGACCATACAGTCAATATATATATATCATTTTTTTAGTGGATAGAATTTATTTATCCCAGTGTCTCTCTTCCCATGTATATTTTTAAGGCCTTCTATGTTGCATTTCCAACCACTGAGTCATCACTGAAAGACTCTGCTGCAGCCAGTTCTAAGTATCAGTTTTTTTGTCAGCTACCTGTAATATCGTTAATAAGTAGGTACTTCAGCTGGTAACGATTCCTAGAAATGTCCAAGAGAAAGAGTGAGACACGAGCTGCCTGAGCTCCCAAAATCAATAATAGCAGAAGAGATAAATGGCAGAGATAAAAAAAAAAATATTTAGTAGAGATAAAAATGTAAAGCCTTTTGGATACAGTCTTTTTTAATATGCAGTCAATACAAATGAAACAGATATCTCTAATATACAGCTCAGACAGCAACACATGGCTAGCGCTTAGTGATAGTGGTTAATGTTGTCTGGGTAAATTAAATAACACAAAATTATAAAGTGTAATCAATAAGTTGTTTCTAATCCTATTTTCAAACAGGACAAATCGAAGAAGATAACAGACGGAGACAGCAAGAAGAGGAGAGAAGACGTCTGGAACGTTTGGAACGTGAGCAAAGGATTCAACAGGAGCTGGACAGAGAGAGTGAACTGTCCAGACGCAAGCTTTCTCGAGCAACTGAGCGGCTTCGTGAAAAACAGAGCTTCAGAGGTCATGAGAAACATCATGAACGCACACAAGTTCTCCATCAGCAAATAGAAGATGATGCTGCTGCGATTGAGTGGAACGAGGTATGTCTTTTAATTCAGATTACATTTCATTACTGAATATTACAGCATGTGGTAAAGTAGCACTTTTTACTGAGACCCGCTAATTTTTTTCACATTTATTTATGTAGGTTATTGATATCGAAGAAAAATTCAACAACCTTTTAATTAAGTACCAGATCACAGAAGATAAAGAAATGCAGCTGCTCCAGATTTGGAGCAGGATTAAGATACTCCAGAATGAACTTGCAGTTCAATATTGTAGAGAAAACAACCTTTCAGTATGGTCTCAGTTTACCTTTGATCTCTTACAGAGAAGCTCACAGTTCTTGAGGCATCTCTACAGTTCATTATGCACAGTAGCAATGAAGATGCTAAAGATGATGAAGATCAGCCGCTTGGTTGGGAGAAGTACCACTTTTTCTTGGGTTTGTTGGAGCAGCTTCATTTCACAAGTCCAACTTTGGCCGAACGCATTTTATTAAATGTACTTGACACAATCTCAGAGCTTTCACCCCAAAGTAGGGACATTTTGGGTCAAATGTTGTTCAACAGAATCTGGACACCAACAGAAATAATGCTCTTACTTTGCAGAAGTCCAACTATTAATTGCCATGAACTAGATTCAGTTCTCCACACAGCACAAACCTACCACCTGGACTGCATCCTCATTCTCTCTGCTCTTATGGATGAAAACCCTTTAAACTTTCTTCAAGAACAAATAAAAAACGACAAGGAAAAAGATGCTGATACAATTGTGAAGGAACTTCATGAAGCAAACTGCCCAGAGAAGGTCTTGGTGGCTTTGAATGATGTGCTCAGAGACATGGAGTTGGAACTCCCAAAATATCAACTGGTCGACCTTACCAAAGAACAAATTGCTGAATTGAAAGAAAAGATGAGATCTCTTAATTTTACAAACTTAGATATAAACCTTTTGAAAGACGTATTAATTGGGATGTCAATAGCAGTGCAAGACTGTTCAACAATCATCACAGCAGACAATGTGAAAATTGAAGGATATTTTCCAAGACTTACACAACTAGCATCATTGCTTTTGCTTCTTCTGACAGAAAATAAAGGATGTCTCCTAGAGATTGGCACAGGTGAGGGCAAGTCCTGTATCTTAGCCATGTTTGCAACAATTCTGGCTATTCGTGGAACAAAAGTGGACATTGTGACGAGCTCTCCAGTTCTCGCCCGACGAGACCAAGAAGAGTGGCAAAAGTTTTTTGAAATGTTTGGTGTCACCTCATCTGTAGTACCACCACATTACTCAAGTGACTATTCACCAGAGAAACAAGAGGAATGTCTCAAAGATGCTTACCGGCAGCAAATAGTATATGGCACAGTGGGAGCCTTTGCAGCAGACACGCTTAAACAGGAATTTGAGAAGAGGACTACTCGCGATGCAAGGCAGTTTGAGCTTGTAATAGTGGACGAAGTGGACTATATGACCCTGGACAATGGAGTTCAAGTAACATTCTTGTCCCATGAATCTAGTGGACTCAGGCATGTGGAGCAAGTGCTTTCCAACATATGGGCCATGATATCTAGTTGCCAACCAATTGAAATGCTTGAAACAGGAGAGGTAAAATGGGCCACAAGGATACAATACTTTCATAAAGCCACAACGGCAGCCATTATGGGACTGGAAACATCAGACAACTTTTCTGCAAATGAGATCTTGTTGCCCGGAGTGACTTTGGGATTCTACACCCATGAAGATATTGAAATGATACATCAAGCTGAAAGTAAGAAAGAAAATGAAGCTGATGGGAATGAGGACAGAATGTCCAAAGCATTATCTGAAGTTATGAAAAAACTGGGAGTTTCACAACAGTATGATCTACTGAGTATATTTGAAGAGGTCTTAGAAAACAGTGTGGTGTTTAAGTGCTATTCTTTAGAGAACAAGAAAGCCAAATGTTTTGACACCCAGGAAAAACAAGGTGACCTTAAAGTTGAAATGCTCCTGCTAGAAGCAGGACTGGCATGTGAAATCATGTCTGAGAAATCACTTATTGATGCAACTGTAAGCACAATAAAGTCATCTATCAAGTACTCAGATAATCTCCAGACAGCCAAAGAATCCAACAACTTCATTATCATCCCTGTTTTCTTGAAAAGCTACGTTGAGAATCAGTTACCGGTGTTTGTTGAGAATGCACTGAAGGCTGTTGAGATGACCCGTGGCAGAGAATACATGATTGACACCTCGCCAGCTGCTGAAAGAGACATTGCCAATAGTCAAGACAGAGACAAGTATAATGCAGTAATTCCAGTGGACTTCAAAGCGAGCGGTGTGCTGGAGAAAAACAAGAAGTGGGGTAATGGTCTGCAACAATTTTTAGAGTTCAAGCACCAACTTGCGATTTCACCGATATCCAATGTGACAAATTACATGTCAAATTTCCATTTTTTTAAAAGGTACATCAGTGGGAGAGGTATATTTGGTGTTTCTGGTACATTAGGAGGTAAAGCAGATCAGGACTTTCTGGCAAGACATTATGAAGCAACAAGCTACATTGTACCTGCACATCGTCATAAAAGGGTGGTGGAGCTACCAGTCATCCAGGTGAAAGGTGGAAATCACCAATGGATCCAGACTATTTGTGAAACTTCATGGAAAGTAGCAGAGAGAGGACAAGTTGTCTTGGTAATTTGTGAAGATGTTAAAACAGCAGATGAACTACATAAGAAAATACAAGTTGAAGAAAACAGAATAAAGGCAGAACAGATTACTCTGTATACAATCAGTGAGAAGCACAACATTGAAAGAGAGAAATTCTGTGCAGGCAGAATCATCATTGCTACAAATCTGGGAGGACGGGGGACAGACATAAAGGTTGATGAAAGTGTGAATAAGTATGGTGGTCTTTTTGTTCTTCTTACTCATTTTCCACACAACCGAAGAGTGGAGAAACAAATATTTGGCCGTACGTCTCGAAAAGGTAATCCTGGGATGGTCCAGATGGTTTTGAACTGTGATCATCTCGCACCCGCTTACCAAGGTCAGTCTATAGAAATAATGCGCCAGCTAAGAGAGGATTATGAAATTAAACGAATCCAAGACATGGAAAATGACGAGCTGGTTGAGATAAACCT